>NW_027176229.1:14346608-14451608 GCF_023055335.1 Clinocottus analis | reverse complement strand
CTGTTAATGTGTATGTACGAATTTGACGTTGTGCTGAAATAAGCTTTGTTAGCAGTTAATTTATTTTTGTTCAGTTTGCTCACTATTTAGTGCTTCAGCATCATATGTAATGTATCACATTTCAAATGTGAATTGATACTAGTCTCACTTTAGTGATATTCAAATACCTCTAATAATCATATTGGACAAGAAATGACTGTGCAAATCTCAGGAAAAAAAAAACTGAGCAAGAGAATGTTATTCTGCTTCTTACTTCTGATTATTAAATTATGACTAGGGAGCTGAGTAAAGAATTTATAAGCACAAATCGACAGAGAGTTGGACTAACAGACAGTAAAAAGAGAAAGCAGAATGGGTGAGTGATGGAAGGAGTGTGCAAAAAGAAATTGTTGAGACAACTGCAAGATAGACAGAGAGGAGATGAAGAGGAGGAAAGAGAAAGCACGCTACTGTTAAGTGCATAAGTGGCAATATGCACTCAGTGAGGTGGAACTGGACCTGGTGAGAGAATATTGTCCTAGGTCAAGCCGAGTCAGAATCACTTGGATGACTGTTGCTCACTAGAGCAGAACACAGCTGAGGGAGAAAGCGGGTGCTAACCTGAGTCAGCGCCATTTTACCATTTACTTTGTAGAAAACACACTCATCATGATGCATCCAAACAACTACATTATTCAGTTATTCAATTTCTTCCGAAATAACATAAGAGACCCGCAAGGGCCCCTTGCATAGTCCCGTCAGCCATCTTGCGTGCGTCGCCCAAAATTTCTGACTATCCGACAAAGTTATGCAAGCCGTTTGCAGCCTGCAAGACTGATTGACTTGCTAACCACATCCTTTCTGAGTCCGGTTTCATAGCATTATACCGCTTTTTTTTCAAAGCCATAGCAGAAACACAAACAATGGATCCCGTTGAAGAATGTTTGGCTAAAGAGGTCTGCAAATATAAGCATTTATATAACCCAACTTTGACAGAGTATAAAGACACGCAGATGGTGTAAATTCCTGGAGGGCGATATCGGTGAACTTCGATGTGCAGGTCGACTCTAAACGGTCGTTGCGCCACCTACTGTTCTGGCGTATAGAAAAGGCACGGAAACCATAAACCAAAACGAGTCCATGCAACGTATATGACAGTGTTGGTCAGTTTGTCCCATTTTGCTGCAATAAAAATGATTGAAGTGAGATAAATACACTGAAAACTTTATCTTATTAGACAAATATGTTGAAAAAGCTTTCCTTTAAGGACAATTTGCAGTTGAAAAAAGGTATCAAATCGCAATATACCGCAATAATCAATTTATCGCCATACTCAATACATTGCATTACTCAATATGTTGTGATATTGTGATAATATCATATCGGGACTTAAGTATTGTGATAATATCTGTACCTCAGCCAACTAGCTTCAGGCCTTTATGCCAGTTGGCTTGCTTCCTGCTTTCACGCCAGTTGGCTAGCTTTCTGTCTGCTCCTGACCTGGGCCAGGCCTCCTGTTAAATCATGACTCTGAAGACTTTAAGCTGCTCTTTAACATGAATAGCCTCATCCTAAGTTTTAAAAGGGCCAGAGTCTCTAGAAGGAAGCATAGGTCGGTGAAGCAAAAACCCCCAAGCTGCCTTGTTCCATCTTGTCAGTTGTTGGCGAGGGGTCCCAGGTGACTTTTCACCAGTTTCTGCGCCGGGAGGCCTCGTTCCCAGACGACAACCCAGCCAACAACCCAGCCAACAACAGCTCCTGGTTCCCAGTTGGCGATCCAACAGACACCAGTTCCTGGTTTCAACACCTGTGCCTCGTTCCCAGTCGGCGGCCCAGGTAATACCTTGTCATAGTTCCCAATCAGGAGTTTGGCCAACGCCTCTTCCTTGCTTGCTTTCAGCAGTCCTGCCGACACCTGCTCATGCTTGCAGCCTACAGACGTGTACAGTCTCTGTCACCGATCTCTGGACCATCTTTCAAAGGGATAAAGCCAATGTTGCTGACCTCTGGTGGTGTGTCACTGTTTGGTCGTCCTCACAGGTTTTACTTCCTGTCTTTTCCCGCCTTCATACTCGTATGACCAGATTAAGTTAAAAAAAAATCTAAGTTAAAAAAATTCCGGCAGAATTTCGTGTCTGTGCATTGACGTTGCATGTAATCTACTTGTGTGAATGCAACATTACATTTGTTCAACAGGCCATAGCCCACACATGGCCCACGCATGGCCCCCCTGTACAGTATCCTTGGAAGCGCATTGGTGGTGAATATATCGAGCTTCTGCGAGGGTTTCAATGTAGACTTTGAGTCGGTGGGCTGTCTCTGGTCAAGGGGACAGCAGATTGCCTTTGCTTAACCGCTTGTTATAACTGGCTCCAATTGTCTTGGCTGTTCTGGTCCTCTCCATCAGCCTTTATAGGCATCCATAACCAGTACCCGTATCTGCTCATTCACTCCCTTACATTTCAGTACCTCCAAGATGTGCCCATGGGACAGGGTCAAAAGCCCTGTCAAAGTTGATGAATAACAAGGCCATTGATAGGGGGGCGGGGGGGGGTCATGGGACTCTTTCCATGCATTCCTTCCAGGCCGTCAGCATTAACCACTCGGTTGTGTTTGAGGCAGCAGCCGATTAATGCATTGTGCAGAGCACTTGAAGATGTAAGGCACAAAGCAGATGTACCGAATATAAGAACTTCAACTTCAGAAAGGTGTCAGATATTTTGGACTTCAGACTGTCCCATGAGATTCATAATTTGAGGGAATCCCAGAATTATGTGAATATAAAAAATGTCTCACTCGACATCCTGAAATAGTATTATTAGTCACTCAAATGACTGATTTGGCATTAACCTCAGTCAAGTAATTGTATTTGCCCAACCGTATCCATTCCTCTGGAAAAATGTAGCTGTTATGTACAGATCCTGTATGAATTAAAGCAATCAAAGAAGCTTGGAAGTAAACATTTAAGTCACTGTTACTGAAATTAATCTGAGCTTTAGCAGAATTGTCCAATATCAAAGTTATTTTTGCTGTATGTATACGGGCAGAGCTGTCAATTGACCAAAGTTGTGCTGAATCAGATGGCAGGGATGAATGCAAACACCAACTAGACCTAATGTGAAATTAAAGTTTTCTGGGAATGTCTAGTTGAGGATTAGTTATCTTAACTTTATCTTATTAGATAAGAAGAGCTTGTAAATTTTGCACCATTGCTAATGGTCAACGAACAAATGTTCCGTTCGGTTATCTTATGATGCGTTCAGGGACTATTCAATGAAAAGTAGTATTGAGGAGGTAGATTATAACGTTACCATGATCTGTTTATACATAATCTTGTGAAATGTAATGTTTGTCAGAAACTTGAGTAAATAACATAAATAGGTATTAGAGATGAATTATGAGGAGTTACTCTCACTGCCACTCCCCATCTTTCCTAGACTTCAGTCGGGGAACGTAACACCTGTTTACAATACTTCTAGCAGTTTATCATCAAAACAATGACAAGATTTGTTTTAATCCCAAAGAATACAATTTTTTTTCTAATCATTTAAAATGGATTTTTATCAAGAAAAAATCACTCTAAATTACTATCACAAAATAAAAGGGTACTATTTAAAATTTTTAATGGTTTAAACTGACTTCAGAGCGGTTGAAATTATTTTTGGGACGGATGGAGCATTGTAGACAAGCTGCTAAAATTAAACAACAATGGGATCTATATCTACTAATATGGATCATCAATGATAACAAGAAATGACAACAAGAAAGTTGGATTTCCTCCCTTTTTTCTTTTGTGCTGATCCGATCTGTGATCCGTTCCGTGACTTTGATTTGTGATATGATCAAAACGGTGAGTTTTATGATCTGTTGCACCACTAAGTGATGGGGAAGAGGATAGGCACTATAGGAAAGAGAGTGTAGTTTGCTGCCGACAAAGGTAAGCAGACAGAGGAAATTACAATACAAAGATGATTGGATAGTGTGCTGATCACTTGTTCATTTGCACTCTTTCACACTGGGGTCGGAAGTGTGACATGAGGCGTTTGTTCATTTTTCCACTGCTGATGTCAGTTGTTTTTTAATCAGCACCACCAGTCTGTAAGTAGTGCAGGTGTGGCTCAGAGGATCGGTAATGCTGAGGATGTGTGAAATTACACTTGTTATGGGGGTAAGATGAGCTGCACAAAATAAGCATTGTAAAAGTTTGGCTTTGTTTCGAATTGTTAGATTTTGTGCGAATTTAAAATGTCTGAGCTCCAAATGTCATCCTTTAGCAGAGTTAACACTTTGTTTTATAGAATAATTAACAGAAACATGGGTATAATTTTCCAGTTGATCGCTGTATCATTTCATTTAATTTTAAAATCAGTTTTCCAATTCTATGAAATCTAAATTTAAACATATTTTCTTTTGTTTTACACATCTTAAAGCTTGGAGGCTGAATCTACCATACCTTCATATGTTTATAATGAGAGAATAGCTGTTGGGTTGTTAGCTATGTTGGGATCCATGTTAAAATATAATTTTACAAACCGTTCCGGGGCCAAATAAGTCCCCAGTCCTGGCACTTAAGTCCCACTCAAGTTTTGAAAGTGTCTGGTGAAACTACTAATGCGGTCTTGCTTCAGATGTACCAAAACAACATGTTTATTACAGTGACACAGCCCCGGCAGCCTTAGTAATCATGACAAGAGCTAAGAATGAAGTCAGATTTTAGGGTGGCAAAGTCCACAAAGTTCACATTTGAACCCAAACTACAACCATGTGTTGTTGTCTTTTTTTACAGTTTTAGAAGGCAGACACATGATGATCGGAACTACATGACATCATATGATTAAGCTAGATCGGCACTTACATGCCATATGATTATGTCATCTAAAATGACACATCTACATCTGTAATGCGTTGCTTCCATTTGTCCATTTTAGGGGTTCCCTAATGGCCTAGCAGTAAAGATGCCAACCACAGAATCCATGTCCCTGGTTTACATCCGACTAGGGATCTTTGTCGCATATAATTCCCCGTGCAATTTTGGAAATTTATCTTTTTTTATTCAATAAAAGATATAAAATAACCACAATTCCCCTCTTTCTTCGAGAGAATTCCTTCTGAAGCTCTATAAGGCAATACAAAATAAGACCCATTTAAGAAAAAAAGGTGACAATTTGCCACCTTTATGTGCTCTCTCCCAGGGGTCTGACTGAAGGTGAGAAACAAAAGGTGACATTCCAGATATCACATTTCAAAGACAAACACATAGACATATGGCATAGTCTAAGCAATATTGTTTTTAAAAATAGAAATGATCAAATTAACACTAAACAATCCACTAAAAGCATATAAAATACATATTTTTACATTTTACACTCAATTGTCTGATTGACAGCTATTTAATAATTTAGTAGTAAGTGCACTTTGAATTAATTGATAATATGACTAATCTATATATAGACCAAACACTGACCAAATGTCCAAATATGGTCTTTTTAGTGACTTGACACTTGTATCACAAATGACAGATAATGATAATGATATCTGCTCTGCTAGTCCATTACTGCTGGTCAATGCGAAGTAGCTTCACCACACAGGCCACTCAACCACCCAGAGGCATTGCTTTAGAGCCCCTGTTATCCCCTTATCAGCAAGTAGGGACGTAAGAGTTTTATGTCTCGGCAAAGGTAAAAGCTGTAGAAGTCTGGACGTCTTACTATCTTAACAGCGGGTTGACATTTTGATAACAAAGGTGATGATTTGAAGAAAAGTAATGCCTTTCCTGCAAGCTTTCTTCAATGGTAAATTGCTGAAATAAAGAATTTAAAATAAAAATAGAATTTTCCATTTCCTAATCCGGAGTTCAATGTAAAGAACCCTCATTTCAAAGCCTTTTAGGGCCTCATTCATTTTTATGAGTGTTTTCCTTGTCAAGTCCAATTCTTGTCTCTGCCGCTCCAACTCTGAAACTATCAAGAAGCCTTTATTTTCCCTTTTGAATAAGAATCAAAGAACCCCTAGGTGAGGCCTCAAACACATCTTACAAAATATTCCTTTGGCAGGTTATGCCTAATGTTTACTTGGCATGGGCCTGTGCCCAGAGGCAGCTGCCCTTATTCCCTCTTTGACACCAGTGTTGTCTTGAGCTACAAGAGGAACCCTCTCTGCCCACAATTAATTTCCGCCTGAGCCATAATATTCCTCTGGCGTCTGCAGGAGACTGGCAGTGACATTGAGGTCCATGGTCTCTGAGCCCGATATTGAATAGACATCTATTCAAGACTTTCCTCCTGCCCACCCAACGATTTACATGTGCAGAGACCTTTCTCCTCACCTTCTTAACTCCAAATGTCTTTCAGTTAAATGTTATATACATATATGCATTTATAAACATACACATATACATACACACACATATTCCCACATATAAATAAACACACATATGTGGTGTGTGTGTGTGTTATATATATATATATATATATATATATATATATATATATATATATATATATATATATATATATATATATGATCAAAATTAACTGATTAATCACATAATTGTTCTGCGATTAATTGGGATTAATCGCATCATGAGTCAAATTCAGTTCAAGTATGTTGCTTAGATGTATGTTGAAGACCAGCAATTGATTAACTTTAAAGCAATAATTTTCAATTGAATAACGGCGTTAATTATTTGATCATGCGTTAACTGCATGTTTTTTTTTTTGGGATGTTTTTTTTTGCATTGGGAGGAGCTTATCGCTTTAAATCTCTCCCGGACAGCGTAGTTCAGACCTGGCATCTCACGGCTCTCCCAGTCCGGCCCGCGTGAGGTTAATCAAACATGAAAAATAAATACATAAGATAAATGCCATGAACGCATTACTGCGACTCTGCTATCACTTTAAAGGCGATTCATGTTGATGCGCGCGTGCTTCTGCAGTCTGACTTGTTACGCAGCAGACAGGCAGCGTGACAAAGTGAGTCTGACGTAAGGCACGTATTGTTCTGTAGCTTCTGTTCTGAACGAGCAGCGGTGCTGCCGCGAGCCGCTTCACACGCGCTCACAGACCGGCAAATGCACTACATGAATAAGTACCGGCAGGTTCCGCGTCCAAATTGAAAGTTAATCGCGCATGCGCAAAGCTCCTGACCCCGCGGTCCGATCCATGCAGAGCACTTTAAAGCAGCATCACTTCTGGATCTTTACTCTTCTTTCAAAGAAAAGAACTTTCCACACATCACAAGATGTTCAGTGCACTTGTTCAAGACAACACAGACTGGACTTTTCTCACTGAGGAAGAAAAACTGACAAAAGGGGTGGCTTGTCCCTAACAGGGACTCTTACTACTTAACAGTACCTGTTAAATATATATATATATATATATATATATATATATATATATATATATATATATATATATATATATATATATATATATATATATATTTATAAACTATATATGTATGTATGTTAACTTGCTGTTGCTCCACAGTGCTGTTATATTGTTCTGGTAATATTACTTTAAAATAAAAGCATGCAATACACTAGTTTTTTACTTCATTGTTGAATAATACGATTAATCGCAAAAAAAAAAAATCGCAAAAAAATGTATATGTATTTATATATACATGGCTCATACACACATACATTAATTTATATACTGTGTACATATAGAGCTGAAAGCTCATTACCTATAACACGGGAATTTGTTTTAAAGTCTTTATTGTTTATTTGTGTATACAGGCAGCTTGTTATATTATATGACTGAGAATATGCTGAATACTAGGTTTTTGCTATGAGGAAGCTGCTACAGGCACAATTGTATTTATTTTTCTGTTGGATCTTTTTGCTTGGAAATGTAAACCTTCAGTTGACACATCTCTTCTATTTGTTTCTAATATTGAAGACCATATTTCAGCAGTGAAATACTTCTTTAATCTTTGATTAAAGTTTCAGTTGGATGTCCAGTCGTCTTAAAGTAATTTAAATCGCTTATCTACCTCAGATGGCATCTCACGAACACAACTGGGTGAATGTCTCTATCTGTGTGGTAATTATACTGATGCTCACTATGTGCCTTTGAAATCACTACATGAAAGCCACCAAGGCCTCTTTCTGAAATAAACTAATTTACACATCAGTTTGTTTGGCTAAATGAGGCCTGTGGTCTTGAGTGTGACTTTTAAAATAAAAGCTAACTAATTGCATCTGACCTGATACCATCTCATTATTCACAGCATGGGACATTAATAGGAACTCAAGGTGGATGTTGACTGGATGTTGAATATTTTCTTGTGTCAGCAACTACATACCTATTCCCTTTTAATAAACACTGTTAACCATTGTGAGATTATTTTATCTTTAATGTGTTAATGACCTTTATGTGTAAGCTATGTAAAGAATGTGAGAATGTTAGCCATTGCTCATTTGAGTCTCCTGCGTTCTTTCAACCGCAAACAATGTGTCATGGGTTTCAAACGGTCTCTGAAGTGGGAAGATTGGGTGCAAATTCAAAACGACCAAGAAACATTAAATAAGAGGCGACCATTCATCCAAACTGGCATGGTTGGATAACGCTCCACACAGAGTCATCTATACAGAAGCATGGATCATACTAATGCAATAACGTATTTAAGTTAAAGTGTTCTTCATTTCCGAGAATGCATCACCTGCGCAGAGACAGTAAAAATGTATTTGAAGATTTGTAGCTTGTGCAAGTCAACCACTTGTGAGGTGATAGGGGGATATTTGGGCTCACCAGTCAAAGAGCCCTTTGATCATCCCATTAGCTTTATTTCCAAAACAGTGGAATATTTGGTGAGGCTACAGGAGAAATGGGACATGTTGTGGTCATGATTACTCTATGCATAAAAAACCACTAATAATCATAATTGGATTCTAGGTTGAAACATGTAATAGTTGATGATGAGGTAGGAACATTCCGTACGTGTGATATTTTCTTAAGCCCATACGAACAGATTACTTGACAGCGCTAGTTCAGGTAAAGTATGGTGTTTGTATAGGCCTACAGACATCTTGTCTGTAGCTTCACACAAACCCAACAGGCCACTGTGGGAGACAGTCTGGCTGCCCCCGACTCAACAAACATTGTCACAGCAAACAAATCTGTTCCCAATTTTAATGTGATCAAATAAATTACAGAAACATTTTCCACAGGCTATATGCTTTATGCAGCTGGCTAATGCCAGGAAGAGAAACATCCAGCCAAGATGTGTCTCCTTCAGGAAAAGCTCTGTGAAGTCATCCTTTCTATCTCTGTGACAGTGAGGGACTGCGAAGTTTAGCTGTCTCTTGAAGCTCCCCAAACAACATTTTGATACAGTTAGGGCAAAGGCAACATGATTATTTGTACCGTTTCCTTCACAGTAAATGTGCTCTGCTACAGGGGATGGGAGTAAAACCATGACAAGCTGGTAAAATGAATGACGTGCTCGGGATTCTTTGCCGTTATCACCGTGTGTGTCTTTTTTCTGGCTGGTGTTTGAGGCGTAATGCCCACCCTTCTCGCCCTAATCATGCCCTACGCAGAAAGAGCCTGGCAGACCTCACATCCAGAAAAACCTGTTGATGTGGCGGGGATGAGTTGAGTGTTGGACTTAGGCCAAGCTCAAACCAAAGTTGGAGGAGAGTAGGAATAAAACAAGTATTCTGGACTTTTTCGCATGTTTGTGTATTGTTTTAGAAAGTTGTTGTCTGTGTTTGCATAAAAAGGCATGCCGCAAACAATGCAATCAGTCATTTATGTGTAATTGTTTTTGACATATTCAAAAGATTTTTTTCTCAAGGATGGGCTGGCAGTTTGGCTGCATAAGGTCCAGTAAGTGGTGATACACTCCTCTGTCCTCACTGTTGCCTCCCACTGTGCCCCTTAAAGAGCAAGGGGTCATGGGAATGACCAATGGGAAGCATTGCTCGGCTACTTCCCACAGCCAAGAGACAGCTGGAATCCTTTAACCCTTCTCCTCCCCATACAAGGTTTATACACACACACACACACACACACACACACACACACACACACACACACACACACACACACAAGCTTTCTTAAACACAATGGAATTTGTAGGTACACACATTTGGGGGCATATACAAAGACACATTCCACAGTACAGTTCCTCCCAGTCGTGCTGTGATACGGCGACTGAATTGATGGTGTTTCTGCTGCAGTGTCCTAGATTGTCTCTGAACATTCATCACTGGACCCTCCATGGAAAGCTATGGCCACTAGCCTTCACTCAAACCCCATCCCATAGCGCCGGTGGGGTACTGATGATACAAACAACGCCGCCTACACAGTGACCCCGAGTCTGCTTCTTAAGGCTCATTCTCTACCTTTCCCCTAATATGACATTTCCCCGCCCATAATTCAATCTCAATCCTTCCTATTCCTTCTTAATCTGCACATCCTTTAGTGTGTAGGCCAATCTCCTTTTTCCACTTGTCTTTATCGGTTTCTTTGTGCAGTGTGATGAAGAGGATTTTTGCTAGCTACAGTAGCTGAGGGGGTTGGAAAAGGAAGAGAGGGGAAAGGAGTGAGTAGGAAAAGGCAAAGCAGGAAGGTGGATAAGGAAGGGAGGGAGGATAGGGGGCTCCGAGTATACAGTCCTCAGAGGAGTGAAGTGAAAGCCAAGAGTGTTCTTCTGAGGAAGTGGGTTCAAGATGGATCTCCTTTATTCCAGCACAGTCATCACTCTGCCTCCCCCGCTCTAATACATGTACACTTTTTCAGAGGGCATTGTCTCACATATTGTACAGTATGAAGCAACGAGGGCGAGATCATGCAACATCACAGGAACCAAATTGTCAGTGACACTTTGTAGATATAAACAATGTGAACAAAAGAATGTCTGTTTACTGTTGCTGTTTTTACGTATATTTTGGGTCAAGCACTTTGCACTTGGTTGTTCCCATTGCTAGGTTAAAATAGCACCCAATAGTGTATGGGCGGACCCTTGTAGGAGTGTAGACAGAGACACTGTGGAAAGGTTATGTGTGCACATCGCGTAATGTGTGTACACATTCACCACCTAATAATTCCTCCCTATTTGATTGGGAGCCTCCATTATAGCCAGTGACACTTCTGTACTGTACACGTGCAGCTTTACTTGGTATATGTTGTGCATATCAGCAGAAAAATAATGCACAATACAGGACATTTGCAAGAGAATTAAGAGAACGGTCGTTAGAAGTCATACTTTCAGCTGGCCCAGGAACTATTGATACAGGATAATTAAGGTAATAAATGATAAATTGTTTTGTCCATATGGTGTAGATCTTTAAGAAAGCAGAGGAAGGACAAGGTATCATAGTTTACCTAATTTGCACAACACTGCCATCATATTACACTACACTCCGTACATTTGTGCGTTTTTACTGGTAGTGCAAAAGCAAGCATTAGGTGCGTTTAAGGTCAAGAAAAACATGTTCCATGTTCTCTTTTGGGATTACAGTAGCGCAGACTATACGTATTGCAAAAAAAGCAATACAACAATATGAATGTAGAAATGTGTCATTACTGTATGCATACAATTAGATACTGATACTGCACTAGCTAACATGATGATTTGAACTTCCCCATTGTTGATGATTATGTAATCTTTCCACTTTAGTTTACCTTTTCCATACAAGATTCTGATAAGAAAACTGAATGTTTTTTGGGTTGGTAGCGGCCTCGATTTAGACTAAGAGAAAGAGAGCGTGAAAGTGAGAGAGTTGTTCTATACCAAGCCTGTTATTGCGTCTCCCTGGTTGAGCATGGAGGCGTTAATGTCTCACTAATCACATTAACACACACAACACTCACCCAGTCATGGGGATGGAACAACATGCATTCTCTCCATGGCTTAAGAATCATCCGCTTTTTGATCAGACAGAAGCATTATAGTGTCAGCAGTTAAAACAAAGATTCCTTGATGGGATCAGGGGAAGCTATCGAGAAGTACTGCTCTCACTGTTAGCTGAGAAGATCTATCATCTGTTTAGTGCTGGAGGACATTGGGAATGAGCAGACAATACGAGGATATATCATGCAAAAAAGAGCAAGAGACTGCTTCTTCTGACAGTTAGTCAAGGCCTGACTTAAAGTAAGATTGAATCAATTTTGAGAATTGAGGGGCTCAATGTGAAGAGAAGCTTAGTGCATGGCTCTTCAGAGATGGCTGCTGTAGACAAAAGAAAAAACGAGTTGAGGTATTCGAGAAAGATGGATTTTTTGAGGCAAATATGCAAGCGGAAAAGGAGTGGAGAGGCAATGTATCGGTGTCTACATTCGGTATTGCTTCATAAACTCTTAAAATATAGCACAGCAGGAAAATGCTTGATCACGAAAACTTGTGAAAACATTGTGTCTTAGTTTTAATCAACTCTTCCATGTGCTATCCACAATGATTAGAAGATGAATTAATTGTCATTCAAGTAATGCACATTTCCAGAATCATGCTCTTCACTGGGAACATTGCTGACATACTGTAAATCTCTAAAATATGCACGAGAGACAGAATCTCAATAGCATTAGTGTCCACCACGGGAAGCTTAACTGTCACTTCTATACAATCCCCTTCCTTGTGTTTAACTGGTCTCACACATTCTTTGCTGGCATCCGTGCCATCTTAGAAGCGGGCCCTGTCTCTTCTGCCTGCCCACCTCCTAACGTTATTTGGCAGAACAAAAGCTTCAGCGCTCATGCCAACAATCCTGCCGAAGGAAGTTCTTGGGCATTTGAGTTGAGTTGTGGTGGAGGTAATATTACCGCTCTCAACAGTGGCTGCCTGTGTGTCAGGGTATGGACGTAGAGAAGAGGATGTTTGTCATGTTTCTTTTGTTTGCTGTGCCTTCGCCTCTCTATATGCTCGCTCCTCTGGTGTCTGGCCTGTCTGTCCTGCTCCTTCTTGGCTTTTTTATTTCGCTTTCTGTCTATGGATCCTCACCTCCCCCTCATATTCTCATATTCTTTGTTTGACATCTCGTTTGGAGTTGTTGTTTCTCTTTCTCTCTCTCCCTCTCTGCTTGTGTCTCTTTGATGCCCTCATGGTTGGTTGAATGACTGAAGCCATAAGGCTGTTCCACCCACACACACGTACGCGGAGCTGAGCTGTCCTGTGCTGTGCTGCGCTGCGCTGTTAATTCTCCGGCTCAGCCCATCTGAAAGAGAATGCAGAGTGTGACTCAGATGCTGAGGTGGGTGGTGTGGGCCCTGGTGGGTGGTTAAATAGGCTAACTGTGGCTTCTCCAACGCATTCACTTTCACACAGGAGATATTCTGATAAGTATCTAAAACACGCAAATTGGAGACGTGAACAGCTTTCAAATGTGATTTACAGTTCAAAGATCGTCGCCGTTATATCTCCAGGTTGTTTTGGAAACAAACCAAAGCTCTTGATTTGATTTGCTGGGTTGACTGTTACTTACTATGATAGCTCCCTCAGCCTCAGAGTCAAAATTACATTAGCAGATCAGCATTATCATAATCATCCAAAGCATGCAGCTCTCAGGGTTATTTTCATATTTGCCGCATCACAAGAAAGTGTTTTGGAATAGATGTGTATAAATTAAAAATGTAATATATATTATATTAGATATTTGGAATCAGTCTTGAGGAAGTAAGGCTACTTTACAAGCTTCAAAACATGCTGAGATTATTAAAAATGAAATCAAACAAAAACAAATACAAAGTAAAAACATCATCAGATGTATTGTGGTTGTGCTTTGGTTGGGACAAGATTTAGATCTAGACTTCTTTAAAGATAAACATGATCTTATGGTCTTGAGGTATATCAAATTTAAATCATAGATATGATAACCTTTTGCTAGAGGCACACAAGTCAAATGCTGATCGACAACAAAGTTCTTTCCTCATTGGAGAGGTTTTAAATTTTGCCCTAAGTTATAGATTTAGATTTTCACTTCTACCACGGGTAATTCTCCCTGACAGGCTAAAGTGACTAAGTAACATTGCGTGCAATGGGGGTAAGAGGAACTGGCTTATCTTTGAACATGATTATCTTTATATAATTTGGCTGTCTGTAAAACAGAGTGAGTCACTATCTGAGGGCTATGCAACGTCTCTTTTCTAAACTGCACAACACACAAAGCCGTGGCTGGACTTTTACCTTGGACTGACAGTCTCTTTCTCTTAAGTGAAGCTCCAGTTAAAAAATAATGCTTTAAGACTCCGGACATTAATGTCAGATGGAAAAATGAGGACGCTATGTACATTTTTTCCACTTAGTATTTTTGCAAGGGGCAACAAATGCGTATTACAAAGATTAAGAACGGCCTAAAATGTTATGTTCCCATGGCACAAACGCAAGTAATATATCTGTGTATCAGCACCAATAATTCAAATACCGGTTTGGAAATTTGCAAATTTAAAAACCCTGTCTTCTAGACTATACCCAGTTTTGGCAATGATACCCCTCCCTTTGTATTATGAACGTATGAAAGATAAAGGATGCCACACCATTTTGTTCTCAAGCCAAAAATGGAGTAATATTATTTTTTCATTAGACCTTTCTTTCAAGTCTATACTTGTTCTCTTGTCTAGATTTTGAAAACATGACTTTACAGGCACCATCAACTGTAAAGCATACGTTTTATGTTCAATTTTGTCATTTCAGATTTTATTTCCCCCCTTCTAAAATACAAAACTGGAAATTCAATTAAAAGACCTTATTGTGTATGATTTAATGAAAGTGACAAAAGAAAACTTGTCTTTTGGTCTTTGTCTTAGTATGAAATTCAAATTTAAAATCAAAGACTATTGATGCTTGTTTCACAGAGTTTGTTGTTACTTTTAAATATGTGGTTTAAACAGTACTTGGACTAATTTTTTTATTTTGTTCTATGAGCACAGGCCTTACCTGTGATAACTCCCAGCTACCCTTTAACATCTAACATCTAGAAAGTTGTAATGTGAAAGACATCGCATCTAGCTCCACAATTATTGCCAGGCACACAATGAATAGGCTGCACAGATGACTGATGACCAGTGTCTCATAGCTTGTTATACCTCTTGTTATTGTGCCGAATGATGTGATGAACAGAATAAGAAAAAAAAATGATAACAGCAGAGCATTGTTCAGAGCTTGTTTTGGTGCCAATATGGTCTTTCTACACTACTGAAGCTAGTCTGACGAAGACATCACCAGTCCTGTCTATCTGACACCTGCAACCATCTGTTGGGAGCCCATGGTGGAGCCTTGATGGCTGTGCATTTGAGTGGTAATTGAGCCTGAAATGTGCTTAATAACGATTGTCCTGCCTAATACGCCACATCAGGAGCGCAGAGCACCGTGACAACCCTGAGCAGCCGAGACAGGCGGGCAGGCAGGCAGATAGGAGATATGGGCAGAAACCACATTTCTCCTCCTCATTAACCTCCAATACCTGGGAACAGCCCACACAAATGCATCAGTGGAAATCAGCTAAGGGAAAGGAACAAGAGCAATAGTTCTTCTAAAAGGCTGATATATTTGTCAGTCCTGCTATGTTCTGGGAATTGTCTGTTTTATACAGATATTATAAGCAGATCTCTGTTTTGTTTGACAGAATGCTTTAAAAAATGTACATGCAAGTATTGAAATGTATTTCTCTGTAATATGCCTTTGTATTGGCCCCAGATAACCATGAGAAAGTGTAATTACAGACCTAATACAAATAGCCCACTTTTTTTTCTTTTTTTTTCTTGATATTGTCTCTTAAGTGCAACCAAATGGCCAAGCTTTTAATATAACCAAGACAACTGAGATAAGCCCTGCTTCTCTAATTGGTCAATAATGAACTTCCTGTTGAAATTGATCTTGGCTGCTATAACTATGAACACATGCTCTGGGATACTCTGTTATGGATAGATGTAAAAAGAGTCATAGGTATTATTAATACAGTCTAGTCTGGGATGGGGGCGGGGGCTGTATTCACCATGACAGCTGCCCCAGGAGACCACATGGCAGTAAGAGGTACTTGTCAACAGAGGGTTAGAGACAAAAGGCAGGCTTCTTCCCGGTCGGCAGGGGACAGTATGTGGGATCAGAGGGCGTTATGTACCCCTGCTGAGAATCCAGAAAACCCCAACTCCCTGCACCTGTCAGGCACCGCATGGAGGTGGTTTGACGGTGTCACACTCGTAACATAAGAGGAACGCCCATCTCCTGAGGTGCACGTGTACAATAATCATCATGGCTTCCGTTTCAGATCTATAATCAGTCGTTCAACCTGACAGAAGCAGTGTTTTTGCCTGTATCTAGAGTTGTGTTGAAGCTAAAGAGATTGGGTGCTTGGGGTTTTGGAAGGGTAATTGCCTCACAAAGTGAACTGAGTCATGAGGAAATGAGCATCCTCAGAGAAAATTCTGTCTTACAAAGTAACTCATATACACAACAACTACAGCCTGCTGGTGAAGCATTACTTATTCCCTCTCAACTTCTTCTGTTATTCATTTCCCAGCCTGTTAAACTTACAGTGTGTGGGTGCCGCTTACTCACCCAGCCGCATGTGTAACCTGCTCAGCAGTAGCTTAATGTTACTCTAGGGATATAGCTTCATAAGAGCAATACCATGCATCACAGAGACCACATTTAAATACCAAATATTGCCCATTCGTTTCTCCCTCTCCAATTGGGGAGGCAGTGCACAGCACTGTGTTTAGCACAGGCCAGAGGGATTTGAGCAGGCAAACAGATGGGACTTGAGAAAAGGTATGGATAAGGTACACATGCTGGAATGGGAATCCCATGGGAGCCCCCTGCTCATTCTGGCACCCACTTTCATGGTGTGTTTAGTGCCCTACTCTGTATGAATTATGAACAGACTCGGAGACTGATTGTGCAAAGCTCTGAATACAAAGTGTGTTGTGTTGGGGTAGAGAATTTAGCATTACTCTGTACATGTACTTCTTTTATAAAAGAAAGTTGGTCTGTGATGCTGTTCCTTTAAACTAAATAGAACCCAAGCTGTACAACAAAAAAAATGCAACTTAATTCAAAAACAATAAAAAAAACAAGATTTTCTACCTCCACGTCTCTAGAGAAATACTACACTAGATATATGGCTGTGCAGCAATCACAGCAATCAGCACTCTTATTTCAGGATTTCTCTGTACCGCACAACACTGACAAAACACATGTAGGAGCAGAGCCGACATATCTGGATACAAGATGGGCACTCTGACCTTCCCCTGGCACGCCGCCCACAGCCTGCAAACCCACTCAACATGACGGGTATCTGTGCGTCTCTGCTGAAATCATGGCAGGCATAATTGAGCCTCCTGTCCAAGTGCGAGGAGCATATTCTTAAGGACCTTTTCTCTGCGCATCTGTGAGACACAACAGAACAAGAGTGCTCATCCTCATCTATGGATCAGACCCCAAAGGTCCCTTGCTTTAGTCGGAAATGTAATGAGACATTGTTAACTCATTTTTCACAATTTAAAAAAAAGAAGGAAAAAAAGCCTTTATGTGGCACTGCAAAACATCACTACCCCTTTATTCTATTGTCTGGAGTCTGATGTGGGGGAAAACATTGGACTTTAACACATAAAATGTCAAACTTCTCACAATATGTGGTAATGCCATGGTTGCATTTTAATAATGTAACACCGTAGATTTTGTGTATATTGTCTTGTATACTTTACATCAACATGCTACACAGTATTGGTCAATTAGATTATATTAATTCATATTAGCCGAGTTGTTTCATCACCAGTAAAGAAATACTGGGTCTGTCCCCATGATTGTGTGCGTGCGCCAGTGCATATGCATATACGTGTGTGTGGGTGTGTGTGTATGTGTGTGCACATAAAATAAAGTGCATCTAACTATAGTTAAGACAGACAAAGAGATACTATTTTGCTATCTCTGCCTATCTGGTGTTAAAAGGGTGCTGACCACAACCATTTGTTGCTGTACCGAGGCAATGACATTTACATGGCTTTCTCTGCATTGTCACAAACACACACACACACACACACACACACACACACAAACACACACACACACACACACACACACATACAAGGAATTACGATGTTAATCTGTGTCACAATGTCCTCTGAAAAGATTGGGCACCCTTCAAAAACACCCCCTGCTACAAAGGACGTGGCACCGACACATGTTGTTAAGTCTGAGGTCATGGTGAACCATGTCACTTGAAGCCTAGGAAACAAATGAGGCGGGTCTATTATGCCAGCTCCTGGTTACATGGACACATTTAGGGACATAGCGGTTGGAGCGGCTTTGAATGAATGAACTACCCTGGATGGCTGGCAGAGAGTGTGAGAGAGAAAAGCCCCCCCGCCCGCCTCCCCCTTCATACACACACACACACACACACACACACACACACACACACACACTTCTAATTGAACAGTCGCCCATCGACTACCTCCATTTAGTACGAACAAGGGGTATGAGTGACCCATCGCAACAGACATCAACAGCCACTAGCTATGTTTGGCTACTCATTCTCTCCAGCTTGACTCTTGAAAACACAAATGATGACATGTTGTAGAATATGAACAAGCCAAGGAAATTATTTGGAGTGAATCACATCACGCATGCATGTGAATTGCTTGAGGAGGCAGCTGCTGGTTTGAAGATGAATGTCTGTCTGTCATCTCTTTCACACATGATGTCTGGACTGTGAGGCTTGAGGGCCACAAGAGAATATATATATATATATATATATATATATATATATATATATATATATATATATATATATATATATATATATATATATATGTATATATATATATATATATATATAATTATTGTTATGTTACTACATACACTGGTACTTCCATGTTTAAAATCTGAAGACTTTCACATCTGTATGTTGCTCCTTTACTTACAGAGTGCATCTGCCCACGCAGTAGAAGTGTGTATGCCCAATGGGACTACAGTAAGAGGAGGCATTGGGTGGGAATGTTGTTTTCATGCTTGGAGTCAGAATCACTGCCAATGGTGAGCAGAAGGAAACAAAAATCACAGTCTCCTTGGTAACAACATGCTTCCTCCAAAGTCTAATCTCAACTATTTAATTGCTTTAATCAGTGAAATTATCAACACAATTACATCAAAAATGCAAACAAGTGAAGAAGCAGTGGAGCATTGAGTGTTGCTGAATAACTGGCATTGACGAACAACACAAAGCTCCATGTGTGTATGGCACATTATCCAAGTTATTGGAAGTATGAGGTTAAAAACCTTTTGAAAATCTGAAGAAAGACCACGTTATCTCATTATTGGAAACTTTTTTTTCAGATTTGCATAGCAAACATATATCAATCTTATTAATTGTACCTATCAACACTCTACATATTCTAAGAAATATATGTGTATCAAAAAAAAAACTCCTAAAATTCATTGTAGAGTAAGACTATGTTTCATTACACTTCCTTTGAAATGTAATGCCAAGTTGACGAAATAAAGCAGGTGGACAGACAACCCAACAGGTAAAGTTTATGTACAAGTTGAGCTATAACACATCATTACAATCATCAACCCACTCCCTGTCCTTCCTCAGTACTAAACAACTAAATTGATACCACCAGAAAGCATGCACTTCACCACTGACACTGAGGGGGGTTTGGTCCTGCGGGGATATAAATACCTTCAAAATCATGAAATACCTACCACTGGAAGATGGAGAAGAGGCCAATCAGGTAAATAATGGCTACAGTTTTTACACCGTAGCTGCCAGTACTGGTTGCCATCAGTAGTAATGTCCACCTTGAAAAACCCTAAGTGTGCTGTTTGATCAATGCTGCCTGATGGGAAGGGAAAAATCAAGCCCATAAACGGGCCCTTGGATGCTAAAAGGGGAGCGAGACCTGAGGGACCTAGCATTGAAATGTATGGTGAGAGGTATATTGATGGCCGAATTCCGAGAAGTAGAAGTGTTTGACCCTTTAACACTTTCCACCATCCTAATAAGCATGCTGTGTACCTGTGCATGCATGTCGTTTCGCAAAAAAATAGCCTGTATGTGCGTGTACGACATACATGTAATTAAGATAATTTTAAGATAAATGTAATTAAGAAAACTGTCAAGCTGCAAAAGTGCTTAGAGACAGTTATGACCTTCCTGCACGACTCCCAGATCATGCTTATGTGGTTGAAAAGTTCATCTCCTCAATGGAAAGAGTACTGTAGAAGTCTATTGAAGCTGACAACAAGAAGACAAGAAGAGAGAAGAAAAAAATAGCAAAGTTTTTATTCCCAGCCAAGAAGAAGGCATGTTTCTGTGTCACTGTTTTCCCTTTTCATGGCAAAGGGAGGAGAGCCAAGGTCGAGTGTGTCAGTGTGAGTCAAGCCTGAAAGTGTGAAGACTCCAATTAGACATAGCCTCGGGTCTGACTCCAAAAGACAAGGATAACACACACCCCTCCGTGAAAATGTGCCAAACAACGCATAGTGCAAACACACACACACACACACACACACACACACACACACAAACACATATACACGTACACACACCACATGTCTTCATGTCCCTGTTTTACATGAAATGCATGTTGATACCACAGCTGTTTGCACCCCATCCATCATCTCTAGCAGGCAACAGGTAGAATTATTAACAAGCAAAATCTGTCATGCCCTATTAGCACAATAAGGAACGTGCAAAGGCAAGTAAACAATGTATTAATGTACGGCTGATGTATCCAATTATCATGTGTTTGAAAAAGACCAAATATTTATGATTTCACAGTCTATTTGCACTTAATTGAACATGTTGCGTGTAAAAAAAAAAAAATCACAGCATTAACTGTTTAATGAGCACTGGGAAGATGTACAAAGTTTTTAGAAACTTATTTTTTGTTACTTTGGGCTTCTTTGTGAAGACTTGGCATCGTCAGGTTTATTTTTTTTCTTGCAGTAGTGACCTCGAAAACGTGAAATGATTTATTTTCACCAATTATTTTACTTTATAAACCTTTAATTTCATTCTAGTTATGTAAAGCACTCTTTAAAGTAGAGACTACTTTAGGATGTAAACTGGGGGTCCAATGGCCTTTGCCCAACTTCTCAGAACTATGATTGTCCACACATTAAGAAATTACTGACATACAAATACTGTACTATTTCAGGGATGCCGACAATAACAGATTATACAACAGTTATTTGAAGGGATCCACTTAGATCATATTTTTTTGGGATTTTGGAAAACCACTGACCTTCACCAACAAAAAATGACTATTTAGTTGCATCTCTGCTGGTTTGTCAATCCCTTGTGAATGATCTAACTGTTTTTGAAGAAGTAGCCAGACTAACAAAGAAATGAAAATGCAATGGCTTCTTCTGACCTAAACTTAAATAATTTGACAACTGGGGCCTCAAGAACCCAATTTAACACATCTCGTGCTAAGTAAGAGCTCACTACAACAACTCACTTTGTGAGCAGAAAGGATAAAAAGAAAATGAATGGCTGTCACCTAATTTGGATATTTTATCTGGACATAACAAATAACCTCTCAAAAACTCAGCTGAGTTGAGATTCAATTGACACTGAATTAATCTTGTCACCTAAAAGCCACAGCTACAATGTTGTTTTTATGTGAACACATTTATTCAGAACATATCTTCAAAACCTTCACTGTCAATGTAAATCATTTTTGTAATATTTTTTTTATATCTGCTTGTGACAACTAAAATATGATAAGAAGTAAAAACACTTGATCAAGCTCAGGAAATGATTCAGATCTTGGTTTAATACCAGAAAAGAAAACTGTTGGTTCACTCACCATTGACCACTGACCGTCTCTATGTTTATAAAGGTGACTATGGTTTTTGTCTATTTTGCATGTTGGCCTTTGACTTCTTGTTCTTTTGCAACCAGTTGTGACGAGACGGTGGCACTAAGTCAAACCAGAATGCTGAATAAGACATTTTTCAAGAATTAACTTTGATGAATGGAAAACCCACTGTGAAAGGTTAAAAAAGCTCTAAGATGAAAGCTCTAACAGCTCATAAAGACCCCTCCATCATAAGGTAACCGCCCCCTAAAACGTACCCTGCTTTACCTTATATTTTACTTGAGTATTTGAAACAAGTGATTGAGACCATAAACTCAGGTATACAATAAGGTAAGAAAAGTAAGTAAGAAAAGAGGAAAATTTTCTCACTTGAAAGAATCTGATATAATTTTGAAACTAAAGGAGTCACCCTGCTGGCCATTATAAATAATGCATGTAACGACACTTATACATTGGCTTTACTTTTTAGAACTGGAGGTTGCCACCTGGTCAGGGGACATATCTTTCAAATAGTCTTATTCAAGACAGGGATCATAGGTTTAATTATGCAAACCACGTATTGAGTCAATCCTATATTAATCTCTTTTGTGCACTGATGCCCGGCTGAAAACATGCAGAAAATGTGTGTGCTTTGGAGAGAGAGAAAATGAGATTGGATTAAATAATATACACGGTATAGTGTGTATGAAAAATACAGACAGTAAAAGCACACATACACACACAGACAGAGCAGATGTCCAGTGTACAGTGTGGACTTAATGAGCCATGAATGATATGAGAGGTACATGGAGATGTCCGTCTCTATCTGTTCAGAGACAGGCTGTGGTTGGGACACATCTGGTACCTGCCCCCCTCCCTACTGCACCTGTGCTTTAGATGCTCAGGGACGGTTGTGAAGCAAACCACAATTATGACCTCTAGCTGGCCATTTGTACCCATCTGATTTTAATCTATCGTACAGTGTGAAAGAAGTAGACCTCACATACTGTATATTGGGTTTTCAAATGTTCTCAATCATACATGATTAATAAAATGCATTATTTTAGCCTTTTGGTAAGTACACTTTACTTTACAGTTAGATTAAAATAAAAAAATATAACTGTCCTATCTGTGCTAAGAATTAAGACCACATCAGTAGTTAATCATAATCACGCATATATTTTCACTTTTTTCACATTATGAACTTGATAGCTATAGTTCAGCAAGAAACACTTAGATTTGCAAGAAAAGGCTCATATACACACATACACACACATAGATACAGTATATGTACATATATATATATATATATATATATATATATATATATATATATATATATACACATATATATATATGTATATATATGTATATATATATACATATATATACATATATATATATATATATGTAGGTATATATATATATATATATATATATATATATATATATATATATATATATATATATATATATATACCTACACATGTTCATGTACACATACAAACATACAAATGTGCATACAAAACTGTCGTAAGCAGAGCAATTTATTAGCACATCCATCAAACTGATGCTTCTTAGATTATGTAATCTAAAACATATAGAGCAGAAATGTACAATATCAAGTTACCAACATCTGAAGTCAACCAAGTACATACATTATTTAATGTTTAGAAACAGACCCTAGCACGACGCACAGGGAATAACCCATCTATAGACCATAGACACATTGCTCATGGTAGACCAGACCATACCAGTGCGAGTCCCACACTGCTTGACAAACTTTTAATTAAATTTGGAACATCCGAAACATAGGCACTCCTCAATTTGATCCACATTCCCATAAAAAAAATGTTTAGATTTACAGAAAATGAATATTCCTCTTTATTCGGCTGTATTATTGCCATACAATAAACGGTATATAAATGTGTCTGTCTACCATGAGCAATGTTTTGATAAAAGTAAATTAAGAAGCATTGCAGAAGTGTACTTTAAGTGTGGTAATTTTCCTTAAAGCAATCACAGTTGTGATGTTGACTAGTGCTCTCTTGAAGATAAGCAAATAAACAATGGAGTTAAGCTACATATTCCATTATGATGTGCGACCAGAAACCAAAGTTAGAATAAAAGTATTCTCTTGTGATCAGCTTAATTAAGCTAAACTCCAAAACATCTGATAGCTAAGGTGGAAAATGCACCAAAACCACTGCAAGTGGAAGGCTTGCCAAAGTTATTACTACATTGACAACCAGGCAACCACAAGACAACACTCATGCAACATAAACATGTAATATGGTGATACCAATGCAAATGAATGTCCACATTGCAAATTAAAACAAAGACATTGCAAATACACGTAGAAGCAGAAACATGCAGAAGCCATGAGTGCGAAAGAGTCATGCTTATCCCCACTTGAACAGCAACACAACGAAGATGGAACAAGACATGCCAAACAACAACGCAACCATAGTTAGCTTACTGGCATTGCCAAGTGAACACAACCTTACAGTAAGCCAACACGCACCATATCACTAGCAATGCATTGAAGCCACTCGGCACAGAGCCGACTTAGATTCGTCTCAAAGTCGTAATACCGGTAAACGGTATTGAGTCTGCAGGCTCAAGGTCGCGGTGAGCGGTTTGCGGTCACAGGAAGCCTCGGCCCTGGCGTCTGAACCGATGACTGGAAGCCGTCGAGCCCCGCGGAGACGATGCTCTGCCCTGCGACCACGCTGTGTCGGATTAGCTAGGGCAGTAAACGTTGCATTGTCAAAGGTCAAATTAGGCCAGGTGAACAAGCCAAACGTCGTAAAGCACGTTGTCAACAGCCAATGCAAAGTGCAGCTCGCTGGAGCACTGAACTAGCAATGTTTCAGTACCTAATGTTACTATTTCCTATTAGATTTCTTGTGTGTGTGTGTGTGTGTGTGTGTATTGTATACATTCTGTAGTAAATTAGACACTGATGGCACTACCATGTGTCATTTTTTCAACCAAGAATGCTTTGCGATGCTTTAGAGGTACATGTCTAAAAACATATTTTACAGGGGTACATCACTGACAAAAGGTTGAGAACCAATGCTCTACACCACAGTATGTGGTGTTTATGTATCCAGGGTTGACATACGGATAGCTCGCATACAATCAAACAAGACCAACCCAGGCCAAATCCAGGCTACCCCATCGTGACTCAAACCTGGAAATGACTGAAATTTATTTATATATTTTTTACTTTACTTATTATATTGTTCCAACAAAGGGCAAAGGAGGTTTAATGATTTTAGTAGAGAGTGATTAAAATATGAAGAGGGTGATTATAATGGGACAGAAAGGGAAATGAGAAAGGGAAGTGAGAGATATCGAGGATGAATGAAGGATGATGGCGATGCACTGGAGCAAAGCTCTATAAAATAAAGCAAGAGAGGAACATTTTAGGAAGGAAGCGTTGACATAAATGGTTGTCTGCTGTTTGCCTACTGGTCTGCAGCTAGCTCTGCCATGGGCATAGATGACCCAAAACCAGAAACTCTCCCTGCTGTCATTTACCTCCCGAGACCTCCACGGCACTGACCTAATTTAGACTGATTGATCTTCTTCCAAGCCCTCAAATGTGACCTCTCAGACACTTTCCTCTACCTCACAACTAAATATCTTGATTGGAAACTTAGATTTTTGAGGGTGGCAATGTTTTTATTATATAGATGTAGAAAAGTGTGCATACAGTCCCACATGAAGTAAATCGGATTACTGTCTATTTATTGTATATTAATGTGTTCTTGGTGCTCTTGCTTGACAGTAAGAAATCAGTTTAATATCAAAAGAGTAGAAAGATATAGAAAGTTTCCATAGTTGAACTCATCTGAATTTGAATTTGGAAAAATCTGAAAATGGTGAATGTGTAGATTTTGATATGAAATATGTACGATGTTTACACAATGTAACATAATATCTTAAGAGAAGCAAAACTCTAATATATCAATACAACCTACAGCGATGTCACCGCCACATCCTCCCTTTCTTAAGAAGGAAAATGTTTACGATTCAAAGTTTGATTTGAAATGTTGAATCAAAGACATAAGCTAATCTATCTGTCTACCCATGCTTATGAGAGAAGTCTTGTTTCTGAACTCACATTATTGAAAAATGTTGCAGATTCAGAAGAAGGAAGGACACAGCTGTAGGATGAAAAATATAGTACATATTGATTATACAGTTTTTCACTGTTTAACAGTGTCCTCAGTATTATTGGCTTCGCCATCAGCACTGTCATCTACAACAAGAGCAGCAGCAGCATCCCCAGCTGCATCGTCATTATCATCACGAATGGCATCATCACTGTCGTCATCAGGTGACTAAACAACTGTGATTGCCGGGCACCACACAGAATTAATTCTCTTACTAGATCCGAAACCCAGATAGAGTGCAACTCCATCCATCTATCCATTCATCCATCTGTAGAAAGGGAAATCATTGGTGGCCTAATACCAGCCTCTGTAGTCCTCTCCTGTCCATGAAGCTTCTCAGTGAGTTAGACTGAGTGGCCCTGCTCCAGCATGTTGAATAATGAATTAGAGGCTGATATCCTGTGACGGAGACTGGGAGAGAGCACTTCCTCCCTGGGCCAGAGTGGGGCTTGAATACCCGTGAATAATACATGGCCAAAAGTGGGTCTGTTGAAATGACTCAATACTGGGAGTCAAGTGCGAGATTATCTTTCCATGGTTATGAAAATATTGCAGCCTTGGTAACACAATAGGAGAGGTGAGAAGATGATCGTAAGAAAAAGGCTCACAGTTATTGAACAATATGTTATCAAATAAAAATGTCAGAAGTTGTTTCTGAAATGCCTGTCTGATAGTATCTCTGCTTGAGCTTTGTTTAGTCGTATGTTGTCGAGAAATAGTATTGTGTTGATCCAAACTAAAAACGTATTCTGGTTTAAGTCTATTCAAACAAGAGGAATTTATAAATTTCTAGCACAAATGGACAAAGAAGTGGGCCTCTGTTCACCATGGCATGAGTCCTACCTTGTTTCTCAGTCTTTCCAAGTACCACCATGAGAATCTGGTTACACAAATGTGGAAAAGTAATAATCACGGCACCTGTCATTTCATACTAAAATAAATCCTCCTGGACAGAATTATGATATATTTACTTATCTTTATACAGTTGTCAATTTACACATTCAGAAATGGATTTTTGGCCTCCCACAAGACTAACTGGGGCCCCCTGGCTCTCACTGGGCCAAGTCAGCCTCCAAGAAAGCTGGAAACCGCAGGCTCTCGCTCAGCCCCAGCTCTCCCAGCTAACCACTAATCCATGTGTTTGATACATTAGACGCTCTGCTTGGCTTTGTTCTGCAGGGATGTGCTGTCCCTTCTCCTGCCAAGTCTCCCTCTTCCCCTCGACTATCTCTCT
The DNA here is from genome assembly GCF_023055335.1 of Clinocottus analis. Lineage (NCBI taxonomy): Eukaryota > Metazoa > Chordata > Actinopteri > Perciformes > Cottidae > Clinocottus > Clinocottus analis. Next base: position 14,424,462 of record NW_027176229.1, on the reverse strand, counting down.
TGCCTGCGCTCTCTCTTGCTCCTGCTGCAGTCCAGAGGATTAAGCCAGAGTCCATGGGATTTATCTAATTGTGTTTAATTAGGGCTGGGTCAGGCCAGAGTCACAAAGCTCACGCAGTTGGATTCGAGGAAGCAGATACTTTCGAGTAACCCCTCCAGATTTGAAGCTGGCAGGTGGGCCTTAGTAAGGTGAGAGAGAGGCAGAAAGAAAGAAGTAAGAGAGGTTGAATAAATAGATTGCGAGTGAGGAGAAAGGGAGAGCAATAGAGGGCAGAGAGAGGTGGAAGAGAGGAATCAGTAAGGCGACGACAGTGTCTGTGTTGGATTCCCCCAAGGAGAAATCGATTGCCACGCGCCTCGCTGTTCCCCAGACCTCTGCTCCTCCATGCTTCTCTCGATGACACCATGCTGTGGGGAGCCGTAACTCACTGTGCCCTTGGTCGGGGCTTAAGCAGATTGTGGGTCAGGAAGTCTTCCCTTTGGCATGATGCGCTGTATTCCAGCTAAAATAAATTCAACGCTGAAGAGCCTTGAATTAACAGCAAGCGGCCTCTTGCGCTTGTCTGCTGAGGAGTACCAAGAGCTCAGTGGAAGACAAAGGCACAGAGGGGTGCAAAAGGAAAGCACCAGTTTCTTTGATTTTCATCGACTAAAGACCATGTCTACTGAGAACATTTAACCCACACTATATGTGGGTAACTTTGAGTCTATGTTTTCACATTACAATCCTATAATTCGCCTAACAAGCAGTTATGCACCGACATCTAATACAAAAAACAACATGTCATAATTTATTTGGCCGCTACATCATCCAGTCTAAGACTGATCAAAGATGTAACCATAGGAACTGAAATAAGTGACTTTAACTCTCATCAGATAAAAAGCTCCCACATACTTTTTCCCATCCAATAAGTCAATGAAGTGCAATTAATATTGATATGAAATTCAAGAATGCTTCAAGGAAAAATATTTATCCTTGTAAAGGAGCTGTCATGTTAAATCGCCAAGCGTGTTCTCGTGTTCCAGACAAAATGAATCTGGTTGCCTCATAATGAGCCTTTATTATGGTATTGTGTTTAGAATTGGGCGAAACAAATTGTGATTTCCATGATGAGGACTGGGAAAAAGAAATGTCATTTGTGCACCACGCCATCAGGAGTAACTGTAACACCCCAGGAGTAACACCCCAACGCTATATAGTGTGTTTTTCCTTTCCTCCGTGCGTGTCTGTAAATGTGTGTGCAGGAGAGAGAGTATTTATGATGTTCAAATATTTACATCGTTTTTGAATTGAGAGTTTAGAAATCTGATTGTGGACATGCATTAGTCGACAAAAACGTCCAAGATAGTTAGACTCAACATAAAAGCATATGCCAGTGCCCCTTTTAGATAGAAGAGAGAGAGAGAATAATTTTCTGAATCCAAATGACTAACCATACTGTAAAACTACGATTATCTATTGTTCATCATAACCAATGTGTTGATTCAGCAAGAAAAACAGATGGACAGTGACAGTCAATGCTTTTAATCTCCACTGACTCCCAAAAGCTCCCACAATTACTCACTACACCTCTTAATCACAATGACCCATAACAGCATCCAGGCACTCCATAGGGCTCAGAAATGGTTCACTGTACAATTATTCAAATTACAGCTGAATAAGAGCATTGGATGGAATTGTTGGAATTGAGTAATTATAGGGGGAAGCCAGCGGCGGCTCAAAATGCCACAAGCTGAGCGATTAAGTAATATCCTTGTATCCACGGTAACCTTTCTGAAGAAAAGTAATATCAGTACAACGTGGCCCCACCTGATCAGAAAGAGAGAGGAGAGAATATGTCTAACTATGAAGAAGAATATTGTGAAAGAGCTTAACCAACGCTATTATTATTGATTTTTATTTCTCAGAGTTAATTAGTGAATGTGGGTTTATGCTTTTAACACAGGGCATGTTTCCAAGGTGCCTGGGTGTCTGCATGTTCAGAGCCAGTGAGCTGGGCTCATGAAAATGTTGCTGCATGTCACTGAGTCCTCACCTAGGAACTACAATTCAGTTGCAACTTACCTTTTCATCTATGTGTTTGAACCTTATAGCTAGCCAGTGATGGTAGCTATTTCTACCATCACTGACTAGCTCTAAGGTTAAAAAAAAAAAAGTCTCCGGTAAAGACCCCTTCATGTGTCCTATCTTTGAGAAGAAACGGCCACGCGTCAGTGTGAGGCTTCGTCACATGGACTCACAGATGGAGAAAAATAATACAACTTTATTATTCATCACAAGGTCGGCAAGGCGAGCTACTGAACACAATATATCCATTTTCATCACCCTAACAACTCAGTCCTCTGTCATCCCCAACATTAAGAATTGAGTTCTATATATCAGCCCCTTCAAATCTCTACATCCTCAAAACCACCCTCTCCATTTGATTTGAACTTTTGAAACAACTGAGGAAGATTTATGTGTGTGTTTTGTGTGTTTTGTGTGTGTGTGTGTGTGTGTGTGTGTGTGTGTGTGTGTGTGTGTGTGTGTGCGTGTGTGTGTGTGTGTGTGTGTGTACCATAAAAATACAAGTTCATAATTAACTGTTTTTTGTGTTTTGAATGTAAAAAACATTTTACATAACTGGATACAACACTGGATGGTTATGTATATTGTGTTCCTTTTGTAGTGTAAGATATTTGATCAAAGAAGATTAGATAAATCACATGCATGTATATGTATGTACATTTGATGTATTTAACTAAGAACCTGTTGGGAATGTGTGCAAGACATTCACTGTCCTTCAAGGACTTTTAGTGAACCAGAGGATAGGTAAACAATGATTTTAGTTAGATTAATTATGTTTATTTAAATTAAAGTCATCTTTTCAGTTTGATAATTATAAAATGGAACATTCAAAATGTGATTGTATTTTCAGACTATGTGTGACTGCTATACATATGGCACAACATTGGTTTAAGGAGTGAAGTGCTGTTTTCTTTGCATAACCTTTGTAGACTCATTATATTAAGTATAGCTGTATTGTCCTGACTGCATGAAGTAAAAGTGGGACACAGCCAGACTTAAATTAGAGAGAGGCACAGCAGTTGCGTGTGTGCACATAACATTGAGGCTGGTTGCCTAGTCACAGCGGAACACAGCGCTGCATCCTGGTCCCTGAGAGTGGACTGGAGATGCTGACTCAGCTACATCCCTCAGCTGCAGGCTACAATTGGCCCCCAGGAGCACAATGTCTGACCCACATAGCTCGACGATAGGTACAATAGAGAACAAGCATACATTAAGTTTCACAACACTTTACTTGTACTAAACTAACACTTCTGGTGACATTATGTCCTAACATAGCAGATCTGATACTCTCTAATAAGATATATGTTCTATTCTCGTCAAACATTGGACAAAGACAATTATTTTGAAGTGTCTTAGCAGGTACTAACTGAATGACATGCTTGAATGGGGCTGTCCTCACATGACCCATGAGTATATGAGGACATAAAAAAAACAGGAACAAACACCTTGTCTGTGCAACATCTGTGTAATTCGTGAAGAAGCTTGCAGCTTAGTTAGTGTTGTATTCTCTGTCAGTTGGGTAAATGTGCCATTTTGTCCTCAAAGTAGGTTTAAATCTCACATTGTCCATATACTGGTCAATTGCACATACACATACACAGACGCACGCGCACAAACACAGACGCACACACACACACACACACACACACACAATGGGCCGTTAGATGTGTGGTGGCCTGAGGCTTACTTGCCCTTGGCAACAAACCGCGTGACCATCGCCTTCCATTAACCTCCTCCAAAGAGGGGGAAGAGAACTGCAAACAGACAAGAGCTGAAGACTTTATATTTAGACGTATGCTGCTGAGGCTCTGCTAGCTACCCGGTACTGTCTTTGTTCCAAATTGTGAGGCAGTGTTTGCAGGCTAGCAGTAACCTGGCAACAGGTTATGTTTGATGATGTACTTTTATAAAAAAAATAATAATAATATGTATGACTATATATATATATATATATATATATATATATATATATATATATATATATATATATATATATATATATATATATGAATATATATATAGACTAAATAGACTATATAGACTGAAATTAGGGGTTAAATATTCCTAACAAAGTTAACCCAGAGGAAAAGAAAGGTGTAAGGAAGAGGTTTCTTGGGTTCTTGGATCTACGAATGTGGGCTTTTATATTGAAGATGTGGCTTAGATTAGCACTTTTATTTTTAATAGGATTTCAGATAGATATGTGGTATGTTCATGCTTCCTCTTCTGCACTCTTCTGGTGGAAATACTAACCTCAATATTATTCAAGTGCAACATTTGTATGAGAGCATGCTTTTGCCTGTTATTGATCTGTAGCATAGTCATTTATCATACTGGTATGTACAGCATGAGAGCATTGGAGTTCGAGACTGGGGTAAGAAGGCACACTCTTTTCCATTCTTGATAAGATACTGTATAGAAAACAAGCTGCATAGCAAGATATATTCTCCTGTCAGTGAGCCAGAGGTGACAATTTGGACTGAAATACAAGAAACTGTGTGTACATGTATAATACTGTTCTTTCCACAGAAAGGCCGGTTAATTAATGTAGTTCTGCTTTAGCCTGTTTGTGTGTGTAATGTCTTCTGTAATATCTAATTTGGGTAATATTGTTCTGAAGGACTTCTTCCTTCCTTCCAATCAATAATTCAAGGTGTTTTTTTGAGCAGTGAATAAACTGTAAACAGGATACTGATCTATTCAGATAACACGACCTCCATTAAGTTATCATGAAGACCCAAAGGTCATTGATTGGTAGAGAATCATTACCGACTTTCAATATGTTTCATCTGCAACTCCATTAAATAGACGACAGTATTGTGATGGGTCGACGCCCCCCTACACTTTCCGATCAATACATGCCACTGTCAAGGAAGCTCACTAACCAACTAAAAAAAGTTCTAAAACTATTGATATTGATACAAAAAAAACATACTGAGATACATTTACTCAAAAAAAACAGACATGGTAGAACACATTTATGGATGTATGATTTACTCTTTTTCATCTCTGAGTCTGAAGTATGAAAGCCTTGTGTGTACTTTTCCACGCCAACTTTGATCAGAGCCCTTGAGAAAATGGTCATCTGGATTCTGTTTAGGAAACTTTGTTAATTTTTAAAACTAACACTGTGCAACCTGTGCTGTGTTCTGCTGGGTTAAGGTGGACACACCAGCAGCTGGCTCTATTTTGTTGTCAAATACAGGAAGGCCGGCAGGAGAAAAACACTGTGAACTTGTATCAGTAGAAAGCGAGAGGACACTTGGTATTATTAATAGTAACAGACCCATGACAGTGAACAGAGAGGAGCCTGTGTGAGCTGCCTTTTATTTCAACCACCCTCCCATATGCCCCACAACCTTCCACTTCCCTCCACCCAAGCATCTTATGAAATATGTACAAGGCAAACAGAGGTGGGGTTGATGCGCAGACCTTCCTCCTCTATGACTAACCGCTACATGTCCAGTACCATTACTTATTTATAAGGCATGCCGTGTAAGTGCCAGAGTGGCCTCGCTTGCTTCCCTCCATGCCATAAGGGCACTTTCATAACACCCTGTTTACATTTCAACCACCAGGAGAGGAGTGATAACAAAAAAGGATCTCCAATTAGTTACAGTGTCCAGAGCATGGCGAGACATCAGCGGCTGTGACAGTTCTGCTAAATATTTGTAATATGTCTTGGAACCTATTGGTTTGTGGTGGTCATCATTTAAAGTTATTAGTGGAGATGAGTTGAATGCTTTTTCCATAAGGCCTCAATTGTATTCAACTTCAGAGTTTGAAAAAGTGTAAAAACAATAAAGGCTTAGTTATAAAAGCTCTTTAATGTACATTGCATTTACATTCACAGACCATGTTTATGTTGTTCCTGTACATTGTGTGCACTTACTTACAATTACCTACTTTTCTTGTAGTCTGTTTTTAACATAGGATAAGATTATAGATTTATATGAATTTATATTTGTATGTTGCAGGACCAGAACTGTTATCGGGATTCAATATCCTAAACACCGAGCATGGTTTAAAATCATTTTGTAACGGCATTCATTTCAGTCCATTTACTGTAATGATGTCAAACAGATGCACATTGAAAGGAATGATGGATGCTCAATAGCTGGATTAGATTCTCTTGATGCCCATGGATTGAATAATAATTAAAATCAATTTTGACAACATGGAGACATGTATTATAAAAAAAAATCAATGAACACAGCAAAGCCCCTTCCACAGTGAATACATTGCAGATTTTCATAGAGACGTCTGCATTGGTGTATGTGGGAGCTTTGAAATATGGATTCTCAGGAATGAAAACAGTCTTTGCCACTTGCATTGAAATAAGTGGGAGGATTCATTGTCAGAAAGTAAACAAAGCAGTGTGACAAGCCAATGCCCCACCACCACCACCACCACCACCCAGTTTGTGCAACACAAGAAGAATCAGATCAAATCTGGATTAAGAACAAAATGCCTATGGCATATTACATGTACCTTCCAACTGTATAGATTACAAGCTTTGTGCCAAGGGACACCATCTGGTATAACTGGATTCTCCAACATGGTATTATTAACTTTGTGTAAACCATGATGCGCAACAGATCTTTGCTTCAGACACCTTTATTGAAAATCAGGTCAAACTCTCCAACGTTGCCCACTAGTGCAATAAATCGGTGTTCCTGATGAAACTGAAAAAATAGCATTTCCATCCTTAAAATATCAAACTTTACAGAAAAAAAAAGTTGTTTTAAATAAATTTCATGGAAAACTTAAGACGCTCAGTGATTTATGTAAGACATAAGAATGAAAAAATTGTAAAAACTGTACAGTTAGTATTCAGATAGCTTCTGTGTACATTGTGAAGGCTAAGCATCCTCCCTCCCTTATGGCAATGTAGGTCATATTTTCCTCTAACTCTGCCTCTTGAGTGTCCCAGCATGAGGCTAGCCCTGGCCCATCTCTGGATGCCACTAAACACAGAGCTGGCACTACCTCCAGGGGCACACACACACACAAACACACACACACACACACACACACACACACACACACAGACACGCTGACAGAAGTGATGCCAGGAAGACCTCAGACATGTTACCATACTGCACCACTGTCTGGGACCTCCATTGCCACTGTATCCCCAAACCACTACCCAGCGCCACGCCTCATAGATCCAGCCTCAGGCCAGACTGGCCCTGCCCAGCTGTGTGAGATCCAGACCAGACCTGGCTGAAACCAGTCTACCCGCCATACACACCATCCACTCCTTGCTTCTCAACATTGCCCACACCCTAATCTCTCTTATCACTTGTCTCTGGATGGATGGGGGCATGGGATTGACGGCACACTTGTCGCCTCCGTCCTTGCCATGGCCATCTGCTTGGTGAGCTCAAGGAAAGCAAGAGGAACGATCGCGTGGGTCTGCCAGCCAGTCAGCTAGCCTTGCTGAGGGCCGTTGCGTCCAACAACTCTGTGCCGTGCCGCAGAACCTTAACTCACTGTCACAAGGCCGTCCAATGTGATTGATCTGGTCCATTTAGTCAGACCAGCCAAGTCAGGAGGAGGCCTGGTCCTCCAGTAGCCCCTCCAGCCCCCCTCAGCCCACTCTAGCCCTAACATACCAACTAGCACAACACAAACAGCAGAGCCCTGCCAGCTGGCCCACAGGCTTGACATGCTCTGTCTGCTTTTTAGTTAACACGCCACAGGCCTAAAACCAGGCTTATATGGCTGTCCACAACTCAATTATTTTGGCTCTCCGAGTGAGGAGTAAATTAACTGAATTGAATCAATGTTCACATTGTGATATGCTTTCAGTGATTTATGATAATACCAGTATGGTAGAAAAACAGAGTATTTTATCGTAAATTAAAGCTCAAACAGAAGCTTTAATCTGCTCTATGAAATGGCACTGATTCACAAAGCATAGACAAATGGGTCCTCCAGAATATTCTCAATACATGAATTAGTGGCAGATGAAATGCAGTTCAGAGGAAATGAAAGAGGTCATCCCTACAGGATTGTGCAGTTTCATTTTTCATCCCCAATATTATTTCCTGTTCAGCGTATTTACGTATCCCCATCCCATCTATTGGATGGTCGGTGCTCTGGCTTGGCTCATTCCAGGGAAGATATTTCATTGGTGTTTAGTTACTATGAAAATGTGTTTCCTAGACATAGAGGTCATAGCCACAGCCCTTCATGCAGTTGCTATTTGCGCTCTGTCTGTATTACATCACTTTGAAATCAGGCTTTTCCAAAGCATTGACTTTTCAATGGTACCTTTTAACAAGTCGAATGTTAGTTTTTGGGATTTACCCATTGCCAGGCTTTAACAATTTTCCTTAAAATTCCAACCACATCACATGGACTTATTTTTCTTTTTAGACGCCTGACTGCTGAGGAGAAATCGATTGTTGAGCTGCTCCATTTCACTGTATAAACAGAAAAAGATTGTAGATTTAGCATTAAAAGTCGTGTAAGGTTTATTTGATTTGTTGATATAAATGTGACATTTATCTGAAACAGACATAGCTCTAAAGCTTTAATTGTGAACACTGAAATAAGGCAAAGATGCAAACCTTTTAGTTTCAGGCCAGGTTTCTGAAGAGATATTAACTCTATGTGCATCATGCACACTGAGTGACTTTAAGAAACTCTGGGAAGTTTTTTTGGAAAGTCAAATGTCCATTCACTTAAATATTTAACAAGAGGAGAGCTTTTCCTCTGAAACATTTCAGCATCTTCTTGGTCACTATAGTTTTTCTCCTCATCTCTCTCTCTCTCTTTCTCTTTGCCTGCTATTTCTGTTTTACTTTTGCTGCAGAAGCCAATATGTGCATCAAACATGGGGTGAAAGGGACAAAGAAGCTAGCGTGTCATTCAGAGGTGATATGTATTAACAAATCAAACTTTACACCTAAATTTACCATCTGGGCATCAATAAAGGCTCATCATATTTTATATTATCTTACTTAAATTAGACTTAAACCAACCGCTCACAAGCCATTGATAAAGTTATATTTACTATGTATGCTTAAAATATAAACAATTGAAAAACGATTTTGCATTTTTTTCTTGAGGTTGAATACAGTTAGTAAATAATTTAAATCTCCATGATCCCCCACCAGAATTTCTTTGCAGATTCCCTATCTGACTGAGGCAGTTGGAGCGATCGCCCGTGAGCTGTCCAAGGACCACCATGGGAACTTTACTGGAGGGGTTAGCTGGAAGGATTGTGGGAGTGCAGTGACAGTTGGGGCACTTTTCTCATGTGAAAAGGGCCCTGGCGTCCCCTAGAAAAACACACCACTCCAAACAAAGAGCATCCGTGACCTGATAATATGGAGTCAGAGCTTTTTTTAAGTAGTGGCAATCTTTTTTTCCATTTTTTCCCACATTCGTAGCCAGGTTAATTAAAGAATTCTTTTCTTAATTTCCCAGAATATAATCATGACAGTCTTACAAGCAGCAAGGTAATATAATCTCATATTTTTGTTCGCTGTAACCGTGTTGCAAAGTAGTTTTAAGCGTGTCTCCAATGGTGACATCTCATCATGCGGCAGTATGAAATGGTCCTGAAGTTGAATGAGACCCAAACAAAAGCGTGAGGGAATTAGTACATGCGAGGCACATTTCCAGAAAGTGTTTATGTTCTTCTTAAAGCCTTTCTCTGGCAGAAGCGATTACATGAACGTCTCCTACTCATTTGTTTTCATCTGAACGTTTGGCTGAGGGGTTTATCCATCTTGACAAGCACATAATGTGGCTTTTGGTGCTGTGAGGGAGAAAATGAGAGAGATCGGAGGAGAGAGAGAGGAGAAAATCTAAAAGTTATGGTGGGGTTTTATCACTTTTCTTGCTCTTCCCTTCCTCTTTTTACCAACATGCTTAACCCCCCAAAGATGTGTTAAAAGATCACAATAATCCCCTCGAAATGACATTAGTCCTCACTTTCCCCTTTGAGTAGGTGGAATGTATCTGAGCCAAATTACTGAAGACACTCTAGGGTGTCTTCAGTAATTTGTGATAAACACATAAAGTTCCCAATGTAATTTGATTAAGTCAAAAAAGTATAAATATGGTGTCTGCTCGGCATCCCGTGCTAAGCCAATTAGAAGCTCTACAATAAATAAATAATACATAAATGTGGCTCTATATGATAGTTTGACTTGACTTTAGGAGCAGTCACACGGAATCTTATCAAATAGTGAGCATTATGGTAAACTTTTTATTATTCGCTTTTGGTCACTATGATTTCTGAAGAAGAAGTCTTGAGACCATACAAGAATAAAATATTGTTTTTTATCATAGGAAATTGCTTTTACACATTTTTGTGAAGGTTTTTGATGACATTGGTTTAAGACACTGTCAAAGACCCATTTGTATGTTATGTAGATTACTCTGATGTACCACACCAACCAAAACCACCATAGTGGTGGACCCGGTCAGAAAACAATGTTTTATTTGCAGAGGAAGAAGAGAGAAAAAAGAAAGAAAATGGAATTATAGATTAGTAGGATTGTCCCCTAAAACATTGGCTCAACCACTTGGCCACTACTTCAGGCATACTTCAAAATAGAGCATTACAGAATATGGACCTCTCGCTCAATTACTGGGGCATTTTGACATTGCGTGAACAGCACAAACATGCTTATTTTGACTCCATCAAATGGGGAAGGTGGGAGGCTGATGAGGAGTACACAGCACATCTATCTATCTATCTATCTATCTATCTATCTATCTATCTATCTATCTATCTATCTATCTATCTATCTATCTATCTATCTATCTATCTATCTATCTATCTATCTATCTATCCATCCATCCATCTATCTATTTATCTATCTATCTGTTTATCTATCTATCTATCAGAAACAGAATCAAAATCAGAACCGTGTATGTTTTCACATTCAAGGAATTTGTCATGGCTGGTGGTGCATAACATTAAAAGAACATTAAACAATAAACAAAGTGCAAGAAATGGGAACATGAATATTTAAAATTAAATCTACAGTAGAATACAACATGTAAATTAAAATAAAGTGCACAGACAACTGTCTATCTATCAATCTATCTATCTTTTGATCTATTAATCCATCTATAGATATACAGTATAGTGTTGTACGCCGTACATTGTTGTTGCACTCATACGTGTAGCTGTCTGTGTGCAAATCCACTTGCCCTGGTGTGGGAAGTGTTGGATAATTAGCTGCCTTATCAGCCTGGGACACAAGCAGTCTCCTCTCCACTGACAGGTCATGGAGCCCAGGACCAGCGGGAGGTTTGAGAAGGAGGAGGTGGGAGGATAAGACCACAGGAGAAGAGACAAGGAGGAGAGATGGAAAGAGGGAGAAGGAGCTGAAGGGAGAGAAAGGGGGGGCAGAGTGGAGGACAAAACCTGAAAGAGAGAAATGGGATGAGGAACTAGACAGAGGAGTAGATAAAGAGATGGAGCAGATAAAAAGGGGGAGACAGTTAGGCCCCGCAAGGACAGAGCAGCTGCTCCGGCCTATCAGCGCTTCCACGAGACCTCGGCTCTCATTAGCATAAATTCGAATGACAAATGTGGCCCGCTTTGGCAAAGACTAATTAATTCACGGAGGGGGGAAACTCACCAGAGTAAGAATTCAAATCATTCAATGCCACAGGCCTGAACAAGTGTTAAGAGGGAGCGTGTTGAGCTCCATTGTGTTTTGGAATTACTACAGTTGTCCTGAAAAGGTCACAGCTTTCCTTCGAATTGTATTTGTATTTTGTTCATACATCTTTTCAGAATACTCAGAATTGAAAGCTCAATTTTGCGGGAAAAGTTTGAGTTTGTTAAAGTACAATGTTTTAAAAAAAAATATATATATATATATATATATATATATATATATATATATATATATATATATATATATATATATATATATATATATATATATACACATATATATAGATATATATTTGTGTGTGTGTGTTTGTGTGTGCATCTGTGTCTGTGTGGTTCTATGTGTACACGTTGGGAGCGTGTGATTGGGTTGATTAGACTGATAGGTTGATTTCAGTATATTTTTACACACATACAGGTACACGCAGACACTTCATAAGAGGCAACAATGGACTGGAAAGCAAGGCTTCGCTCTGAAGTGATGGCAGGCTGTGCAGCCTGGGAAACACAGGGAAAGGATAAGTGCTCCCCCTTGTGTTCAGCTGAATCTGCTTTCAGAAACTAAGATCATACTCTGTAGGACAGTGTAACTGCAGATTACATTACTTTTATATTAAACTCTGTCACTATGGATACCTGACCAAAGTTTTGCACATCACAATCAGCCTCTTGCTTTCTTCTTCACACAGTGAGCATTACTTCATTGTATCCACCGTTCCCTTGCCTGAAAAGTCTTTCAACGAAGTGACTCCTCAACTTTTGTTACAAGCCTATCGCTCGGATTGGTGTAAAATGAATCAATCCAACGTGTTGGCAAGTGGCACCGACTGGTGTGGGGGGTCTAAACGAGCCGTTTGAATGAGATTACAAAGTGTCTGCTTTATGCAGCTTGTGTTCATCATAAATTCTTGTTGTTTTCCACTTTACAGCAGGTTTAAGTCCAGGTGTTCCTGCAGCAGCCCAAATGTGTGTGTGTGTGTGTGTGTGTGTGTGTGAGTGTGTGTGTGTGCACGTGTGTGTGTCTCATTCTCTCCTGCTCTGTGTCTGTCTCTACTGTTTCCTGTACCTCCTTACATCTCTCCTTATCCTCCCTGTTCTCCAAAACACACCAAGCTCAGCCAGGTGCAACCATTTTCTTCACCAAATCCCTTGTTAAAGACCCCACAACGGTTGCCCAAGAGTGCTCCTGCTAAACCAGGCTATTCCTGCACCATAATTACATCAAAACAGAACATGTTGTGCAGTGTGAGGACTATTTATACTTCCACATCAAGAGCCAGTTTTTGCTTTTTCTTGCTTTCAAGGAACATCCTTCTGCTACACTGTGAGTGCATCTGTGTGTGTGTGTGTGTGTGTGTGTGTGTGTGTGTGTGTGTGTGTGACTCAGGCTGGGAATAAATGGGTGGTGGTTGGCTGGGTTAGTGTGATTCTCCAGGTGGCCCCAGTTGCCGTTGCCCATTACCAATTACCCCAAGACTCCCACACCTGTGAAACTCATTATATCTTGACCAAACACTGAAAAGAGTTGGTTCTCTCTTTGTCTGACAGTGGCGGACAGCTCAAGTGATTTGAAGGCAAAGCTATAACCAACTGTTGGTTCAAAAGAGATCATTCAGGCTAAACCACAACTATTATGGGCCTACTATTCATATCTTTGCATGAAGCCATCACAATTTCCACAGTAGCTCTGTATGAAATATGATTGCTCTCTGGTTGAAGCTACTGAGTGGTCTTGTCTGTTGGACAGAAACTCGTACAAAGTTCCAGGCTCTAATGGACAATTACACTGTGGGCCCAGTCACCTATTTAATACCTGTCAGTAATGTTTGTCTAATTTATCCTAATATCCTGTCAGTAATGTTTGTCTAATTCATCCTAATATGTCAGTCAGACAAACATTTTAAGAAGGGCTGGGCAAGTTAACGCGTTAAAAATGCATTAACTTGCCGAGCTCTTCTTAAAACGTTAAAAACGCTCTAAGTTGGTTAGAAACGCTCTAAGTGTGTTAAAAACGCGTCAACGTAACAACCCTTTAACAGCGTTAATTATTTGACCATGCGTTAACTGCATTTTTATTTTTGTTGCATTGGGAGGGGCTTATCACTGCCGCACACAGGTGCTGCACTTTAAATCTCTCCCAGTCGACGTAGATCAGAACTTGGCATCTTATGTCTCTCCCTGTCCGGTCCGCGTGAGGTCAATCAAAAATGAAAAATAAATAAATAAGATGCATGCCAGAAATGCAATACAACGACACTGCTTTTACTTTGAAGGCTATTTATGTACGTGCACGTGCTCTTCCGTAGTTTCACCAGCAGGCAGTGTTGACAACTTGAGCCTGACGTGAAAGCACGTATTGTTCTGTAATTTCTATCTTCAGCGAGCAGCGAGCATGGGCGCTGCCGCGAGCCACGCTGCCTCACAAAGCTCCAACAGGCGGTCTGTCGCACAGGAGCATCACACTGCAGTCTCCAAATCCAGATTGAAAATGAATCGCACATGCGCAATGCTCCTGGCCATAGTCTGATCCACTATGGTAGAGCACTTCAAGTCAGTATCACTTCTGGATCTTTACTCTTCTCTTAAAGAGGAGAACTTCCCACACAAGAGGAGGGCTGCTCAGAAGATGTTCAGTGCACCTGTTCAAGCCAACACAGACTGGACGTTTCTCACTGAGTAAGAAAAACTGAACTGAACTGGAAAACATCGAAAGCACTTATTGCTTTTGTATAAAGTGAATGAATTGGTCTTCATCATACATCTTCATCATACATCTAGCCCTAGTTTTAAGGCATCATCCTGTCCACAAAGGCAGCTGAGTTCCCATACATTACAGTAAACTCAGCCATCAAGTTGTAAAAGTTTTACATTTCTGTCTGTGTGTTTGTGAAAGAGGAAAGAGAATTTCAGCCAATAAAAATATTGCAAAATATTTCAATATATTGTAATGATGAAATGACAACTAGGTACCATGTAAGGAGCGGGTTAGTCTAAGACTCATAGTAGTTATGGCCTTATGGGTTGAGAGCCGAGATTGAGCATACTCTTTTTGTAATCACATATACATACACTAGATACCTCTAGTATTATTATTATTTTTTTAATTAAACAAAATAACCGACAAAGAGTCCATTCCGGCATGGTACATGTACAAACTCAGCCTAAATGCAATGCCCTAAACTTACCCAGTCAACTCTTGAGTATCTTGACCAGTAGCGAGGTTATCCAGCTATGTTCTGACCCTCAAATCACTGATAACACACCTGGGGAGCCTCAGAGAGAGAGGGACACTGTAGCAGGCTCCACCAAAACTAATTAGTAGAGCTAGTAAATATAAATTTCCATCAAAACTTTTTGCGGACATTGCGTCACAATCGCTGTCGACCAACAGTGTAATTTGGTTGTGGAACAAATTATCTTACATGGTTCACTAAACCTTTATGCAGAGAGGCTTATAATTTAGAAGTCCTACATCCCCCTATTATTCATTACAAACATTTTTTTGCAACGTTGGCCAGCTTTTTGACTTACTTAAACTAAGGTATGACTGCTGCTACACCTGGCTGCTGACGCACGTGGAGCAGAGAGGAAGGGAGTGGAGGAATCATGGGAGGAAATGGTTTCATGGCTGAGCTGACTGTTTGAATTAGTGTATCTGAAATGGGCATCGTCTGCTAGCACTCTGACATGGTGTTGCTCTCGCCTTTGGCATGAATCCATCCCTTCAGACTGACAGACATGCACACACTCACAGTCACACACAGACACATAAGCACACGCTCACACGTGAAAACTCACATCGTGCATTTAGCTTGCCTTCCTCCGACCTCCCCGCTGTGTCTGACACAGCACCCATGATCCTTTGCCTCGCGGGCTGTGAGCTGTCAGTGTGACAGGGCATGAGGAGGGTGACATGTGACATTGCGAGACAGGATCAAATGTGTCATCATCTCCTCAAACAAAGAAACAAAGAGATTAAAAACTCTTCTGTGTCCCGTAAGCTAATTTCTGAATGCTATCACAACAATTAAAGACAGTTTCATTGAATTTCAGCCATGATTGAGTTCTTTTATTAGACACATGTAGGGGGAGGCTTGGTTCCTGAACCAAAACTGCAGTCAAATAAATGCTGCGGCTCATTTATTGTACTCAGTTTTTTTTCCTGTTTGGATTCCAAACAGATGGAGTTAAAAAAAAAAAAAAGAATGGCATGGGTCAATACGCAGAATTTGAGCCGAAATATTACTTGATCTGAGTAGACTGAGGTGTTGAAATTAGATTGGGGCATAAACGCACAAGATTACTGCAGTAATCCTCTACTTTACTCTCCTGTGTCTGACAAGCTGTCGTTAGGTAGAGCACATGCAGTAGGATATGCACATAAACACAGACACACACACACACACACACACACACATGTACACACACACACACACACACACACACACACACACACAAAGCCGTCCAGCTCTCAGTAGCTTAGTCCAATCCATCCTAGGCTGCCCAGGCCTCTGCTGTGCTAGCAGACAACACCTCTACACATCAGCCCTTTATTGTTCTTTCCACTGTGGTAATGGAAACAGAGTCAATGTGGCACGGAGGGGGAGGAAGTGGTGGTCAAGGGCTGTGGGCCCCGGGCCCTGCTTGGTCCCTTCATGGTTGGCATCTCTTTACTCACACACACTCATGCACAAATACACATTTACATACAACCTGTCTTTCTCTCCCTCTCTGAAATTTGACACACACATATACACCATTACGAGGGAGCTCGGCAAGCCGCACGGTAGTGAAAACACACACCGCCTCTGCATCCCGTCAAATGGTAGGAAATCCTGGACATGTCGAGCACATTTAGAAAAATACTTGAGGTTTTGGGGAAATCGGGATCACCTCATCTCAGTGTAACGTGATGCTGGATATATTTTTAAAAAAAAGGGGTGCCCATATGGAAGCCATCGCAGACCTCGTGCATATGCACATACAAATCAAAGGAGCTCCAGCCCGGCTGCTAATGAGTGTGAGTGTGACCGTGACGTTTTTATGTTGTTATCCTACTGTGTGGCTTAGGTAATGGCTGTATAGGATGAGAGGAATTTCATCCGCACACACACAGGGGGGTCTGGGTGGTATTGTTACAGCCTAAACACATTTTTATGGTCTTTGTAGCATTTGAATTATAGTATCAGCTCTACACATGGCAGGTAGGGTTTAGTGGACGGTTAGCAAGCTGGATTTATTTACTTTAAATGTCTCACAGCAGCCAAACTGACACACAGCCACTGGAGCTCACGTTACAATGGCACACCAAAAACCAGGGCTTCCAATGAGCAAAGAAGAACAGAGTAGAATATATGCTTTAATTTGCTGCACAGGCCTTTTAAAATCTAAAAAACTAAAAAATTACTTTTTTTGTATTTCTCTAATGCTCCAGTGTGTCTTTCACATTTTGTAATTGATCTAAGTGTGAACAAAGATATGTTAGATGCTGTGGTTCAAATTGTGTGAGGGCTGGAGCTGGTTGCTGTTAGAATGTGTGTGTGCGTGTGTGTGTGTGTGTGTGTGTGTGTGTGTGTGTGTGTGTGTGTGTGTGTGTGTGTGTGACAGATACAGCGCATGCACGCCCATGTCTGTGTATGTCTGCATGTGTGTGTACTTGCATGCTCCTGTGCTATCAGTCTTGGTCAGGTCCCTGCCTGGTTGTGTGAAGGTTTGTCTCCCCATGTTGTTGCAGCCTGTGTAATCATGGTATTAATTATTAGCTGTTTGCTCTCCATCATCCACCTCCCCTGGGGGCGGGCACTCTGCCTGGCCTGCCAAGGGCTGGCTCTGGGTGTCTCATCCACTATAAATCTGCACGGTTAACATCACAATCATAGAACAGCAGTGTGAAGCACAAGCTTGCGTATGTCTTATTAGAGGGTTGAAAATATCAATTGGTTCGGTTAGAACATTTCTTATTTGAATAAAAAAAAATGCAGCTGCATGAAACAATGCCATGCTGTTTCTTCTGTGTTCCCAAACCCCACTCATAGCCTGAAATCATGTAGTTCAGCTAAGAAATAAACAATGCATCCCCATGGGCTTAGCCTAAATGGTGTGAGAAAAGATGTCTCACTTTATCCTGCTTAATGTCCTCAGGCCAGGCTGTGAATTAGTCTCAGCTCTATCTGATCTCATATGTGTCCTTTTCACAAACTGCCACCGGCATATCCCCATCACTTACACACACACACGCTTATGTACATTTGTCTCCCTCAAATGCCACCATCGGCATTGCTCCTTCAGAGATACTTGTGAAATGAATTGTCTGAAAGAAAGTCACAGCATCTGGCAGTGATTGTGGTGCCAAAGGCGTCATGTGTGAAAGCCAGAGCGTGTGTGTGTGTGTTTGTGTGTGTGTGTGTGTGTGTGTGTGTGTGTGTGTGTGTGTGTGTGTGTGTGTGTGTGTGTGTGTGTGTGTGCGTGTGTTTGTGCGTGTGTTTGTGCGTGTGTGTAAGTCACCAACAAAATGAGTGCGTTGACCCCTGCTAGTCTTTAGTGACATCTCACCCAATAATTGACCACTAGGACTTTAGTCGTGTTTACATGCAGACTGGTGGCTTCTGAAATCCATTTAGACTTTAGTTTAAGGTCATGATTTACTCTGACAAGATTTCACTACTCTTCATAGGATTTTTACTATTGCTTCTTATTAAAACATATGAAAATGTGTACAATCAAAAGCAATCCAAAACATTTAAAGTAATTTTCATGGATTGAAAGCAATTTAGAACATTTTAGGATTAGACCCCATTATCCATCATTCATCTTGGACAATCTTGCTTTAGTTGCCTTTCAGCGGTTACCACAGCCTCTGTTATGTTTCCCATTTCTTTCAAATTCAATGATAGTCATAAAGACCAGAAAATCTAATTTTAGCAAAACACATTTTACATCAATTTACTGAATGGAAATATAAATGATCGCTATGAACAAAAACCCAATAAACCTACATCAGAAATGGAGATATTTCTTTTGGAACCACAGCAACGTTAATAAAAATCACTCGTGGTTTTCATAGACACAACAGCTTTTCATTGTCCAGCATAACGCTTGAAGATGAGGCAACAGATTTGGATGCGCCTGTTGCTAGATTCAAAGCATGATTTATTTTTTTCATCTTTAGAATCAAGAAAATAAAGCATTTGTGCAGAGTCTGTTGCATTAATTAACAACTACCAATGTTCCCCTGTGGTTTCCCACCACTTTGAAGATTCCTTCACAATAGACTGAGAGACTTAACCATTTCCGAACTGAAGGGGGGAAAAAAAATCTTGTGATTGGATCACAATGCCACATGTTAGCTGATTGTGAGTGCAGGAATTGTATCGTAAAAGCTAAAACCGCATCTTGGGAATCATGTCAGGAAAAATCCCATGGAAGAAATGCTGCCAACTCGTCTTCATCAATGACTGGTAAAAAGAGATTTTTACTGTTTTCGCTTCAAGACAGAGAGATGTTCTAATCCTCTATTCATTGTTAGGGTTATGTAGGACTGGCCAAGGGAAATAGCTTTTTTGACGGCAATGGAGGGGAAAGGGAGCTTTGCCAAAGAGGGCTTCAGAAGTTAATGGGCCGGTTTCTATGCTGACAGTAAAATCTTGGCTGGAGCCATCAGGAGCTTCCAAGGCGTTATCTACTTCAGCGGTTTTGAAGATTATCTTGAAAGGGAAAACAGAAAATGACAATGTCAAGAACAAGAGAGATGTCTAAAAGCAAAGGTTTAATCAAGACTTACACCAGAAGGAATTATCACCAAGCTAAAGCTGATTTATGTTGATGAAGCATTATAGTTTAGAAAAATTCTTCTCAGATAACAGTTGCCTTGAGATCGTCTCACAAGCAAACAGCCTCAGTGGTGCTTTCAAATCTTGATACAGCAGGGTTGTAATGGAATTTCTATTGCCGGCGGGTAATGTTCGATACCATGGATGAAATACTGCCTACGGTAACTCATGCCCCTGCAAAAGAAAGAGCCAAGAACAAAATGAGACCCATTTTCTCAGCGAGTGCTAGTCTAACGTATACAGGTGCTTATAAACACTGATCTTTATTTCAGCAAGGGAAGAGAAAGAAAGGAGCTTCTTAAGTCTTTTAAAAATAACACTGCATGCATGAGCTCTGCCAAACCTTTACGAAAGCATGAGCAATGTGGGTGCTGTATCTTTCATAGCACTTTGGAGTGGGGAAGATCCAACCGGGCAGTCCTCTGGCACAAACACTGGTGCGGTAACATGAAGCTTTCAGGACGGACGGGGTGACCCTGTCCTTCATGTTTCTTCCTGCAGAACAATGAGCTAAAGGGAAAACAAGTGCTTGCAGCTAAAGAAGGAAGGCTGAACACAGAGTTATCAAACTGCTGTGGTAAAATATTTGTCTCTTAAAAAACTGACACTCTTCCAAACACATAATTAATCTCAAAAAAATAAAGTAAACTATTAGTTTGACCATGAAAGACAGAGGTTGAGCAGTAGCAAGGAGAAAGAGGTTGCCTCGAATATGGAGGCTAAGAATAGTTTGTACTTGCTGTTTGCATATGCATGTCTGTTTCACGTGTGTATCCGTGTACATATTTGTGTGTATCTGTGCTTATCCGCCTCTCCCAGGTTTGCCAGAATCAGCTTCAGAACCACGAGCCATCAGCAGCCAGGTCAGATTGGATGTCTGTCGTTGGCCTTTGTGCTGATAACACTACAATGAGTGGCACTTCCCTACCGCCACTTCATCTCTGCCGTCCCACACTTGTCAGTCCTCCACCGGTCAGATAGGCTCTGTCAGTTGAATAAGAGATAAAGGGAAAGTCAGGAGGAGTGAGGGGGGTTGTTCTCTGTTAGTTTAGCACCTTAGTCGAAGGGATTGTGTTACTGATGAGGGTCACAGAAGGAATGGACGGCCTAAAGACAGCGGGGTAGGGGAAGGGAAAGTCGACTGGCACATTAGCCGGTGTCTCCCTATCACTCTTCTTAATCTGAAGAGACAAGGGATCTCTTGAGTTGTGGGGATGGCCATGGGAACAGGAATATGGCAAAGTGAGAGAAGAGGGGACACAACTGTCGAGATAAATTTGCCTCCACATTTTCTGTCCACAGACGTCCTCTCGACTCTCACAATCTTTATACCAGTTTATCTTTTGCATGCACACCAATGTAAAATGATATATATATATATTGCTGTTACACGATGAGTGTTTTTCTTCTCCCTGTTTAAAACTTAAATGAAGTCTCTTTTTCTATCTCTCAGTGTCGCTCATTTGAGCTTTGCACAGCCATCTCCTTGCAACCCAATTAGTATTTCATAAGAGGCGCATCAATTTTCACACATATCAATGATGATTAGCCTTCTGGGATAACCTCCACAGAATAGTCTCCTGGATGGATTTAGTCAGTCTGTCAACAGGCATCAGTTCAGGCGGGATGAGACCCATGTCAAACATTACCTGTCTATTTCAGAACAGAGGCGCGTGTGCCAAACACTGTTATTCAACCGGCACTACAAGACCGTAACCTAGCCCTCATACACATATTAAAGGTGTATGGTTAAGAAATATTAGTGTCATGTTCAATCAATCATTATTACTCTGGGGGAAAATCCTGTTTAAGGTGTAGCGGCATTAGCAATTTTTAGCTTTGGAAATGTCTGGATATTCTGCTTCTAAAATGTGTGTAACAATGAGCCTCCTCTCTGCCTGTCAAAATATTTTGCCTTTTGTTCTGAGGAATTGGCTCATTTCAGTGAGGTCTCCTTCAATAAGTCGTAACTGACATATCAGAAAAAGCAATGTCTCCACCTATAGGTGCAAATACAGCACTACAGTTCACAACTTTTTTTCTTCTTATTTCTTCCAAAGCATTAAGGAATCAATGCTTACGTAGGGAACATAACGGAATATATATCGAAATCAAGTTTAATCGTGAACAAATTAAATATCAAAATACTACTAATAATACTTACTTTAATAATAATAATGCTGAAAATCTATTATTTTTTTGTCCTTTATTATGAGAAAAGAAAACACCTGGTCATGATCACTTCGCTGTTAGAATTATTATTTTATAATTGCTTTATTTAAAAGTAGTAAACATTGAATCTATCTGATGACTTTATGGTTTATTTTGTACATTAAATATGTTACATTCATTTTAGAATTCCTTCAAAAATAGCTGAAAAAACTGTGCTTCCCTTAAATGGATGAAAACAAAAGGATAATATCATCATAGTTTCTGTTTGATTGTAAAAACCTGTAAATGTGAAGAAGAAAACAAGAGACCAACACTTTAAAAGTTGGAGTTTGTAGATGCTATATATTTGTAAGTTTGGAGTAAATACAAAGAACATACATACCATCAAACAAGCATAAAACATACAAACATGTATAGAAAATGAAAAGCTCTTTGCTGTTTTTATACATTCTTATATACAGTGTAGATGATTAAGATATAACAGAAAATTAAAATAAGAAGATTTTTTTCATATCATGTGTAAACACAATGTTTGAAAGTAGGAAGAATCAAGATGAGACATAATCACAAAATGTATGAAAGGACATCACCATATGAACAAACTATAGCCCAGTTTAACAAGTGATGGAGAAATACAGATGTGAAATTCTTTCTACTGCTTGTTCATCTTCTGGTTCACTGCTGTTCAGGTAATTAAAATGTGCTGTGAGACTGTCAGTAAGAACAGCGCTACAAAATAACTCAGGAGATACAGGAAGGTGATTATATGATGATGTATGATACAGGTATCTTGATTATATATACCAGTCAAAAGCAGTAAATTATTTTTTAGCAATGCAACACACAAAGCAAACGCTGAGCAGAATGGAATGCTTGTTATATGTGTGGATCAAAAAGACGACAATACACTAGAAAAATCTGTTTGTTTCCCACAAGAAAAGCAAGTTTGTGATCCTTTGTCATTGAGATCTGATCCCTCCCACCAACATTCCTGCTGTATCTCAAAAGGAAATAAGTTATTTTGGTCCAGGAAAAGGTCTTCGCTAGTATATCCAAGAAAATGAGGCTGGGTAATTTCTACATACTTGAGAGAATATTTTGTTTTGCTCAAAAAATATCAAAATAGAGAGTCACACTTTTCTTTATGCTTTCTACAAAACAGGGAGTCACACTTTCCTTTATCCTTCCAACAAAATAGAGAGTACAAAGTTTCAGTGAGAGGATTAAGGTAAAAAAAAAAAACATGCAGAAATGTGAGATGGTTTTCCCTGAGTGAGTGTCTGTATTTCGGTCTGTCTATATGGTCTCCACGTAATTTGCAGGGAACAAGCCCTGACGGCCATCTTTGCTCCATCCTCTCCACCAGGCTTTGTCCACCGTTTCCACGTCCTTAATGATGTCACCGGGTTCAAAGGAGATCTCAGATTCGTCTTCTGTGGGAAACGTAAGATAACATGGTGAAAACTCACTAATCACGGTGCAATTACTGTAAGTGGAGGCACTTTAGGTGCACATGCATGATGGCGATTATCCTCTAAATGGCAGCCTACCTGCTTGGTAGTCATACAGAGCTCGGACACACAATTGTTGCTCTGCTAAAACCTTTGGAGAGGAAAATGGAATCAGAAAAAAATTGAGATCCTGAAATACACATCATGTTTGAACTTCAGACTCACATGGGAAAATATTGCAGTATGAAATCACTTTCATTAAGACTTTCTTTTAATTCAAATAGATCTATAACGACAACAATATTCAATATATTTTTCAACGAAGCCCATTAAAAAATTAAAATAAATCTTCAAATAATTGATCTTACTAACAAATATTGCCTGTGTAGCCAGAGCCTGATATACAGTATATGTTTTCATCTGTGCAATAAATCTCAATTCTCGAGAACAGTTATCCAATTTTTGGACAAACCGGCTTTGTGCAAGACGCTGAACAAGTATAATAATCTGTTAGTAGCTTCTCATAGGTCTATAGTTTGTGGATACCTCTTGTCCATTTTCTGAGATCATCTGTTCTTCATCCTCGTTAATGTCAGCCTCCTCTGCTGTGTGATGAAGATCGTAGCACCCAGCCAGCTCCGGTGAGCTGAGTTCTGTGTCCGATGGACTCAAGGATCGCTCTGAGGTAGACCAGTGTGAAAAGTATGTATCAGTCCAACAAACATGGTGAATGGGTATTTATATATTATCACTTGTTTAAAATAGATTGGTTGCCAAACCTATGCCGTTCTGATGTTGTTCTCCGTTTGTGATCCCATTGGTTGACACGACGACAGTCTCATGTTTCATTACTTGACAAATTGGTTCAGCATCTGAAATAATGACTTAGTTGTTATTATTTGTTATAGCGTAGCATATTATCTTCTTTTTTTTTGTATTTTTACTTTTGGAAAGCTTCATTAGTCAAACATAAACCGTGTGTGACAGTATACAAATAAGAAATGTTAAGAAATGTTAATCAAGTCAAAATAGCAGGATACAGGAACTAGAGGGCTACCAGTGACTGTTGACTCTTTCTCTTTCTTTGAAAGCTCAGCAGGCTCACAGGGAGTCTGACTGTCCTCTGATTGATCGTTTTCCGCCTCATCTTCCTCTGCTTCTTTTTCCTTTTGCGCGACCTCCATTGGGTCCTCCAGTGTGGCATGCTCATCTTCCTGTTTTAATCCCTCCTCTTCTTCTTCCTTGTCCTCTTCCTCATGTTCTTCGGCCTCAGTCTGGACTTGTTCTATGGTAACAGCACAAGCCTCTTGTTGCTCCTCCACATCCTCTTCCTCATCTTCCTCCACCAGTACAGCCTGCACTTTGTAGCCAGTGTCTGAGACCAGCTCAGCATGCACAAGAGTAGCTGTGGTGATGTCTGTTGAATGGAAAATTATATCAGTAAAAAACATAACTGTGAATTTGATAAGGTTACATAAAAAAATAAATAAAAGAGCCCACAAAGTATGCCTGTGGAGAAAAACTGAACTATAAAGAATTTTTAAAAAAAAGGGGTTCTCTGGGAGCACATTACATTTAAGCTTGGCATGACTAAAAGTATATGGGATTACTTTAGGACTATTTAATTGTGACTGGACTGTAAAAGTATTCGGAGCTCTGTCATTTTTGTATAACAGGGCACCGATTCATAGCCCCTGGCCTGGTTTACTGGCTATGTGAAGTAGGTTTTGGCAAAAGCATGTAAGTCACTTTAGCCTGTAATAAAATGTTTAACAACCACTACTTAATGTCAAACGATTAATGTTTTTTGGCAAAGTAATAGGCTCTTCTTCACATTAAACCATCCCCTTGATTTAGTTGTTTTGGGGATAATTCCACCTTCCCCACACAGCTCAAAAAGGAAAAACATATCGTTGTATATAATTAGATCCCAATGCAATTGTTTGTGTCCACCCTACCTGTGTTTGTCTGTGGCATCTCTGGAAGAGGAGCTGTGGGCGCCACAACAGACTGGAAGAAGAAAGCTGACTGCTCTGGCTGGGTTGGGCTATTTGGGGTGTTTGGGGGCGATGCTGGCAGGGCCTCTGGATGTGACTGAGAGGGGTTGTTTTTGACTAAAGTGGGGGACAACGAAGCCAAGAGACTTGGGGAGGCGGGAGGTGCAGAAGGTTCTGCGGGTGACGGGGGTTTGGGCTCAACTACAGCCTGAACTTGGTTGTAAGCTTGTGGAACGCTGGGCAGAGCAGAAACTGGAGGGGCAGAGCGGAGAGGTGATGTGGGTGGTGAAATGGGGGCCTTGGGCCTTTGTGGAGAGGTGACAGGGCGGAAATCAGGACTTCTTGAGGGAGACGTGGCACGGTACATGGGGGATGGAGGAGCTCGGGAGAAGGGCGAGACCAAGGGTGAGCTGTAAGGGGAGGATGACGTGTTCTCTTCCGCTTTAGAGAAGATGAAGGCTGTGTCCGTCAGGCTGCGCTGGTATCGTCTAAAGGGTTTGCCTGGAGAAAAAAATACACATCACAACTTGGAACACATGTCACCAAGTGGTACCACCTCGGTTGGAGCTTACACACAGTACACACCAGAGCGGGAGGATCCAGGGCTGGTGGGACTTTGTGATGATGTTGACGACAGCTGCCTGAAGAATTCCCTTGGGTTCATAGAGCGCTGGGACACCAATTCTGCTGCCTCCTACAGGTCAAGTAATAGTAAAGGCAAGAGATTGAAATGATTAAATAGATTGAGACAGTTTCTACTGACAAACGTGTGGCCCATTCAGGTCTTAGAAAAAATTGTTATTTCAGATCAATGTCAAGTAGTCTAAGATTCACTTACTGCTGCTTTCTCTATGGACTCACTCCGACTAAGACGAGCCCTCATATCTGCCACATGCTCCCTCTGCTGCTGCTCCTGTCAGTGCAGAAACACAACAGAAATCATATTTACATATTCACACACACATTTTTATGTTTTTAATCTCTTCATTTAGAATAACTAGTTGAAAAAGTAGATGACAAAGCATTTGAGAAGAGTGAAACTCCAGTGTTTTGACATTGAGCCCTAATTAATGATACGGTAACAGTTGACACAAAGCAATACCTTGCAATACCTATACATTTTTTCTTTCCTTTTAGTCGACTGCAACCCCTCACACAAGTAGACACAAGTATAATCAACTTGACTTTCACCTCTCACAAATATGAAGTACATAGTGTAATATAGTGTAAGCAGTCTGCGCTCAACCAAGCTTAGAGACCAGAAGTCACTTTAAAAACCATAAACATACTGTACAACCTATGACATAAACAGAGATGTTTTTGTGGTACCCAGAATCCAGGAATGTTTGTGCATTCAATATAAAATATCATAATTCTATGCCAAAATCCCATGAAGGTCATTAAGTCTAGTTTGATCACACTATTTATATGCATAGCAACCATTCAGAGTGTGCAACAAGGAATTATTGACGTGTTAATTTAAGTTCAGAATGACATAATTATTACATAAAATAAATATTAAATAGCATTATTATTAGTTGTATAGTCCCTTGAATATCTCATTAGAACCCAAATGATCAGCAGTGGGTACGTAGTCCACTTCCCCCTGTACATGTAAATCCACAGTTTCTTCATGTAGCTGTAAATTAATTGGTTTGCGCCCATCAGCACGTATTGTGGAAAGCGACAGTGGCCGTTACACGGATCGCATTACATCATCAACAATCAGAGCTCTCACGGCCAAATGACAATCCGCTTCTTACACAGGGGTCAATGAGGTCAGGCGGTCTGACCAGACGGAAAAGTCAGAAGCC
The DNA here is from genome assembly GCF_023055335.1 of Clinocottus analis. Taxonomy (NCBI): domain Eukaryota; kingdom Metazoa; phylum Chordata; class Actinopteri; order Perciformes; family Cottidae; genus Clinocottus; species Clinocottus analis. The sequence goes on along the minus strand of NW_027176229.1, from coordinate 14,397,477 downwards.
AGGAAAACAGTGCCAGATCACTTGCGTTATGAAAACATCTTTGCATCTGTTCACTCACCCATTTAAATTTCTCCTTTCCGCGCAGCTCTTCTTCTAGCTCTGCCTGTTTTCTTCTGTGAGAGAGGTAAACATAAGAACATTTTCCAAAAAGCATTACCCAAAATGCAGTGTCACAAAGTATGTAAAATCATTACTAAACACACATAAACGCAACACTTGTTTTTGCTCCCATTTTTGATGAGATAAATAAAATATTTTAGACTTTGTCGATGCTCACAAACAGACTTAATCCTCTCAAATTGTGTGTGCAGCGAGCACTTCTCCTTTGCCAAGATGATTCATCCACCTGACAGGTGCGGCATTTCAAGATACATGATTATTACACAGGTGTGCCTTGAGCTGGGCACAATAAAAGGTCACTATGAAGTGTGCAGTTCTATCACAAAACACAGTGCCACAGATGTTGCAAGTTTTCATGTAGTCTGCCATCGGCATGCTGACTGCCCAAACGGCCACCAGCGCTGTTGCTGATCAACTCTATGGGTCCATTGCAAGTCTCTTATTTGTCATTTGCTCGCACCTCGCTTGAACTTATTCTGCTCCATATTGATGGCCGTCTCAAAGCTCTTTTTTCTGCTCTGAGGAGCGAGGAGGGAGGATGCATGATAACAGTTTTAATGCTCACCACACAGCCCAATTGTTCATCAGTCATTTAATTAGTCGCTGCACTGATGAGTCATGTGAAATCCTAATAAATGTTGGCCTTTGTGTCCGGCCCACGGCACACCTGTGTAATCAGGATACTGTTCAATCAGCATCTTGATAGGGTACACCTGGGCAAAGATGCATATGTTCGCCAACAGATTCTAACAAATTTGTGCACAGAAATCCGGCTGAGATCTTTAATTTAAACTTCAGCTTATAACAAGTGTTGCATTCGTATTTTGGTTCAGTGCACTTTGTTCTTCAAATCTTTACAAAATACAGCCACTGGAGGGCACTATGGAGATCAACATTGTTTCTACCTCTTTTCCTCAATCATCTGTAGCTTCTCATTCATCTTCCTGTCCCTCTCTTCTGCGTCCCTCCGCTCCTTTGAAACTCTTTCTCTTTCAAGGCGACGCCGCTCCTCTGCTGCACGCCTCTTCTCCTCCTCTTTCCTCTCTTCCTCTTCACGCTGACACACACGATGGGAGACAATAGGAAAGAGTTATCCATTTATTTAACGTTTAAAATACAAAATAACTGTCTACAATAGCTTTTCCAAATGTACATTGCAATAAACATCCACCTGAAGTATAATTTAGCCAATCAAATATGGCCAAATAAAGATATGGTAATTTGTCATACCTCTGCACGTGCCCAGAAGGAGTCTCTGTTTATTCGTCTCATCTCCATTGCAGCGTTTGTTTTTCTGTAGTTCGTACCCTATAAGACAAACAACAGAATAGTGAATGAATAGCCACACATTTTGTTTTCCAATAATGTGTACAGCGGCATTTGTTGGTGTCACTGTATGAAACTGCATCATTATATGTAACTATAATTGAACCTTTTTTGATTGTATTTCTTTATTTTCATGGGCATGACTGAATAAAGTGAAACACTGAAGACACGCAGGAGGGTTAAGTTGTGTCACAATCTGTATATGAAAGTCTCTGTCTCCATCTGATGGCTGGATGAGGTATTGCAGTAGACTCACCACTAATTCCTCCTTGTCCGCAGACCTGGAACTCCTTCTCACCCACTGTGTAGGAGTGTGGGCCTGGGCCTTGCTGAGCTCGGCTCTTATCGTCTCTTCTGTCACATCCTCCACTTTCTCCGCACTAATGAACGCATGTGCTTCCTGAAACACGGACAGCAGGGAAGGAAGATGGCAACTAGAGTAAGAATTTAATCCACCAATACACAATACACAAACTGTATTGAAGCTACACATACACGCACAACAGCTAGAAATACACACACACACGCATACGCAGAGTGTAGTGGTTTTCTCTTGGTCTGATTGAAGTTATGCATAGTTGGAACCAAACAGTTGTGCAACTGCTTCAGTTATAAGAATTGTGAGAGAGCGATAATCCTTCCTGGCTTTAGCGTGAGGACAGGAATGCTTTGGTTTGGATGGTTATAGATGGCAGAGGGAAGAATAGGAAAAAATAAAAATAGGGGATGTGATTGAGAAAGTGAGCATTTGTTTTTACAAAAAAAAGCCGAACAAGAGAGAGGCCTTCACTTAACAGTTCAATACCTGGAAGTAAAGCTTAAGGGAGATTTAGAGATAGAAAATATGACTATTGACAGATTGTTATTCTCAAACCTTAGAACCAAAACATAGTATTCCACTGCAGCTATTTCCATGGGACAGATAGGTGTTCAACCATTGAAATCATGCATGTATACAGGCATTTGTATGTGGCCAAGACCTCAGAATAATTTTAATGGAGAGTAAGACCAGGCTTGTTGATGGTGGGCCAGGTCTGTCAGCCTCTAACAGGAAACCACAGCTTTATCTGAATGACAACGCTGACACTGACACCGAACAGAGCATTCAATGCGCCCTATAATACACGTCAGTACGATGTATAATCCATATCAATCTAGCTGTCACTGCCAACTGCACACACACAGACCAGACAAGCAAGCCACAGTGCTGCCAGGACGCTGGGAAAGTCATGGAAACAGACAGAACCAAAATTTACAGCAAAAGCTCCCTGTAGCAAAACATGTTTGCCTATTACTGACAGCAACATGGCCTCCTCCTCATCTACTGTAGTTTATCAAGTACAGGGTGTACAAAAACTGGCAGGGTTATCGATGGTGTTACCATTACTGAATGACAGTTCATATAAACGCAGGGCAAATGGATATCATTAAACACGCACAATTCAGATGCCAGTGTGCAGGTACAGCTAACAGATTGACATATTCGCATTAAACAGATAACAGAACAGTTTGCTTTCAGGAGAAAAAGCTGTCTATGTGTTCTTCCCTGTATACATTAAACACATCTTGTCATACTTGTTTTTATAACATGATACAGCTGGTAGTCTTGAAGCAGCATGAAGGTACTGAAGGCTGAGGATTCCTTTTTTACCACCTTGTTTTACATGTAAATCATAAGTGTTAGAGGTTAAATAACGCCCTCCTCTACCCTTTTCAGTATCTTACCATCCCCTCATTATTCTTTTCCAGTTTCTTTTCACTTGATTTCAACCTCTTAACATGTGTTTTGTTGTAAATACAATGAGATCAAAAAGTGCCAATGTGTTGGCTTTAACATTTGACTCTTCCTGTTTGACCTCATAGTACTGCTTATACAGTTTACTGTCATAAATACCCCTATCGCTCTGAATAGGGAAAATTAGTATAACATCGAAGTGGGATGTTACATGCAAACCAACGATCTTTTTAGGAGTTGTGACATTGATGACCCTGGCGATGAAAACCAGATATAGGTATAATAATATAACCTCTCTGGGCCGAAGAAGGAGCCCAAGGTGATGTGACATTTTGAGAGTTACCAGCTCAATATAATTGTGCTCAACTGCACAAACTGTCTCTGAAACTGCTTCATACAGTAGTTCTCCTACTCAGGAGGTGTTGAGATTAAAGGAGACAGAAGGTGGATGTGAAGGTACTACATGTATCCACAGTTGAAGTCTGACCTCGAGGACTGATGGGTCACTTATGATAAGTCATATTATTTGCATGTAGAATTATGAATTTTAATTTTGTTACACTTATAGCTAAACCATTACCGTTTTGAACACTCTACTTAAAATTGAAAAAGTACTGTAATTGATTCATGGACAGTATGATTGTTACATTCATAGCGCATAATGTTCCTCAGAGGGCGCCTCTGTTTAACTAAGACAGGGGGAGACACAAACACACATGCACACACACACACGCACACGCGCAAGCACACACCTTGCGCCTTTACAAAAAAACCTCACTGCCAGCTGGGACATGCAAAATAGCAAGCTAGAAAGGCAGAGACGAAGTGAAGAAAATACATTTATGAATAAGGAATACAAACTAACAAATTGTTGAGAGAAATTCTGATTAACTGCATCCAAAGCAATAAAGCTAAGATTCTAAGAAAACAAGCTAATCAAGCCCCAAGTTATTATCACCACTCAATTTATGTAAGTGAGTTATCTCGCTGTTGTTTTCCGGTCTTTGCAAGGTAAGGTAAGAATTTTGTTGAGAGTCTGGATTGGAGAAGTCTGTGGCATCTGTTTATTTCTGCTAGAACAGTAAAATACAACCTTGCCTTGCCTTGGTGAGGTAGTATATTATGACCCCTCTATTTCACTTCATTTCCCCCTAAAAAAACTAAACCTTGTAGAATAATCAGTCAAATTGTTTGAGATCACAGAAGAATCAAAATGAGAGAGATGACCTGATGCAATGACATTTGCACCAGGCGAAAAAGTTTGCAAAAAAAAGACCCACATTAACATCATTATGGACTCATTGATTGATCAACTATTAATTGATTAATCAACATTATGTTGCAACAACATTTTTTAATGGACACGACACAGAATCAATGTCTGGACCCTGTTAAAGTAGTTTGGTGCTTGAAACACATTTTTGTGAGATCTATACAAACACAAACACTGGTATCAGTTGGCATGAATATTCATTTCCATACAGTGTTCTTACTTGTCATGCTATTTTTTTCCAGGTGGCTGTGAAATCTTTCTACAGCTGGATAGAAACTGTTAAACAAAATGTTTTGAGTACTCATTTTAAGGAATTTATCACACGCCAACCCCCGATTATTTCCCAGACAGAGGTATGACGCAGACTGCGGTGCTGTTTTTAAAAGCTCCCCATTACTCTTTGCATTACTCTTTGTCAGCACATGAGGCTGTTTTTCAAAGATCTTTTTTGCTCATGAACAACGTACTGCATGTAATGGGAACAGTGAATAATCTCATGACATTAACAGAGCATACAAAAACACGTCGAGACCCGTCTGCTGGCAAATTTAGAATGGACATGATATCATGGGTTAGTAGTGATAGTAGTGAACACAGGTTGACTTTGTCGTGTCCCAGGAGGGGCTGTGTGTGTGTGTGTGTGAGCGTGCATGCGTGTGCACATGCATGTGTGTGTCTGTTTGTGTGTGTGTTTGCTGAGGTTAGGGGTTACAATGCTCCCACAATTCTCTGAAGGAGAGACAATTTTCTTCACTCCATGCCATATTGACCATGTAATCATTTCCTTACAATTTTGAAACCCCACAAGAATATGTACACAGTACCAAGTGTGTGTGTGTGTCACACAAACACACAGCGAGAGGTTAGGCGCTTTCAGACAGTGGCTCACAAAATCCCACGCACAAAAAAAAGGAGACAAAAAACAACAAACATTCCACACATGCTCTGCAGTTGACTGGGTGATGCCTTTATATGGAAACTAGTAAACCAGGAGGTCAGTTCAACCTCTCCTAGTTTGACTGAAACGCAAAATAGACAAATTAAAGGACACAGATGGAGAGAAGAATCTGCAGCTAACAGGATGATGGACAGATTTCCTGATATACTATCTACACACCTGAATCATAAAACCACTCTTTTCCATTCCTTCTACTTCCTGTCGGTCCGCATTACCACTTGAGTTTCTGTTTCACCACAAAGACCCTAAACTCGGCTGTCTCACCCTGGAAAATAGACCAATCGCCTAGCCAAACACATGACCAAACTGCAATACAACAGGAAGAGGACTGAGAACAGGAAACTCTCAAAACAATACAAAGTAAACTGCTGTGAGTAGTTGTACACAAAACTGAAGGAGCACAGATTTTTTAAACTTTAGCATGGATTTGGAAAAAACAAAGAAACAGTTATTTTTATGTACTGAACTGCTTCCGCCCCTCAATGCTAAAACATCTGTAATTATGTCATCTTCATGCAAACAAATAAATCAAACAAACAGACAAAGTACTGGATGAAGTGCACACAGGTTAGTAAAGCCCATCACGTTGTACTGCACCTTGAAGAAGCTTTTGATGGCTGGAATGTGGCTCGCACATTCTGTCCTTCGGAAGTCATCCACATTTTGACCGACCTGCAGACAAACACAGGATGTACACACTTACATTCATACCTCTCCTGGAGGGGACTAAAAATAGACAAAAAAGGAGGAAGCAAGATTAGGAACAATAGGATTGACGTGTTTCACCATTTGGATAGATAACTCACTAAAAACATGAAACATTGAGTCATAGTGAGGTCCAATTTATGAGGTTACAGTTTATTTATAGATCTAAAGTTATAATAATGCTTAGTATGTGCATTTTTGTACACTGGTTTTCTTCAATATTCAGCTGGCTGCAGATTTAACACCCTGCCACCACAACAGCAGTCCAGCAAAAATGTCAGCATCTTTTTCTAATTCATGACCAGATATTTTTCGGAAAAGGGGGATTTACAGCCAATCAGAGGCAACAACAACTCCATGTGTTGTCTGAAAGTTATCAGACATGCACTGTGATTCATAAAGTATACCACAATGACAAAATGTTATTCTCACAGTATCATCCTACATGTTAGATGCAAAACAAGCCTGTGATAAAACAGGACCTTAGAATGTAAATATGTCAAGTATCTTAAGATTGAGAGAATTTTACAGAACAGCTATAGAATGTACAGCTAGTGCTTAGATAGTTTCTGTATTTGACCGCTCGATGTTAAAGCCACTAAGATACTAATAAGTGTAATTCTGTGAACTTGTTTGTGTACCTGCTAATTTAAAATGTATGTACAATGCTTAAGTGTGATTTTGTAATTTGTGGTATGTGTGTTTCTTTCACATGAAAGCTTACATGAGCTAAGCCCCATGAACCTGTCTGCCACTCACCCAGCTGATCAGAGCAATTCGAGGGCCTCCTGTCTCCCCACTTCCGACTTTGCACAGTCCGTATTGAGGCTTGGCAATATGAAACTTGCCTGACAGCTCTGCCACACCACCCGCTGTAAGAAAGAAGACAGAATAAAGAACTAGTTGAAGAGAACAAAGGAAAATGACACTGATGGAGAGACAACAGAAATGCTACTTTTTCTCTCAATTGCACATTTTAGAATATTCTCTAAACATGTAAATTTTTACATATAACTGTCTATCATTGGCGGGCCGTCAGGGCCTTAAGCCTTCTCTGGTGGCCAAAACAGAATCACAAAGTTATAGCTATTTATAATATAAAATAATATATATATTTTATATAATTAAAAGTTATAGTTATTTTATACTATATATTCAAATTATTTTTGCCTATTAATTAATTTTCTCATTCCACAGCTGCCTTCATCTGTTCCTCTGCTCCTTCGGGCCTCTGGTATGGCTTCTTGCAACCTGGTTAACAGTATTTTTATCCAATCACATTTCATGTCTTCCTCTATGAAAGAGCAGTCAGGTTAAAATACATGAAACAGTCTTCTAGAGGGTCTGAACGTGTGATCGGTCACAGGGCGTGACCATGAACATGCGCTGTGATTGGTCAGTGTAACTAGCATCAAACCTAGAATCTAGAATCTCAGGACTTACTGATGACCTCTTGCCCACAGAGGGTTATGTGCTTCTGATGAGTGAAATGCTGATTATGTTACTGTGTTTTAAATTTGCAGTCATATTTAATCATAAACAAGCCACAGTGCTGTTGTTGCCGCTTGACATTGTGGTGCTCGTGCCTCCCCCCCGCGACCGGTCCCCACGGCCCGTATGCTTGTGGTGGTGCTGTGTGGCGGAGCGGGTGGTGGACAGTATGAACGTGCTGTGTATTGAGTGGGTCGGTCCGTGACAGTAACTCCCGGGACAGTTTTTCCACCCAGTCCGCCTGTGATGTGGACTATATAGCACTCACTGAAGGCCTGAGTCTGAAACGCACGGTCCGCCACTGCTGTCTGTCTTACCTCCTGAGTCAGCCAGTTTGAGCTTGTTAGTGACCCCATCATATGTGAATATCGCCCTGTGGACACACAGACAAGCACACAGGTCAGCTACTGAGAAATGTGGCTGCCAAAGACATGACAGGCAAATTTGTAACGAGAGTCAACAAAACACATGTTGAATTTGCTTTACGAAACAAGTAGTGTTTTGATTTCTGTATGCCCAAAAGCAAAGGCTCGTCCAAAACTTTTATATTTAACAATGAGCGTGTGGACAGCTGGGTATGCCATGTGTTTAGTCTTTCATGGTGCACCGGGGGACACACAGAGACACGCACACATGCTTAGCCAGATGTTTTACTGCACATACTTGCAGTGCAGCGCAAAGCATCTTGACAATGAACCAAGAAAAATGATTCTCTTTAACTGTAACACATGCACTTGTTAACTTTGTTCCTTTCCCAGATGCCTTCACAGTACATGTGCAAAACAAGAAGGCACTTAGCAGCACAATAACCTTCATTCACAGTATTTGTCTTAGTGATGGGTAGCTTCTGAATGTGAAAAAAAAGTAGTCAGTGCAGTTTACAGCTATGGGGTTTTTGACATTTTGCAGGTGAAAACCTGTCCTACCGCACCCTTTAGTCAATCAAACTGCAGGTCACTGTGGCAACTCAACAACTTATAACGTGTTTCCATAATACCAGTGAGACTAACTGCACTGCTGAACAAACCAAACTGAGTGTTTGTTTTGAGATGTTAGCGTTGTTGCAGGATCTCCAAGGCAGAAATATGTGACTTAAGAATCAACCAAAGACAAACAAACCACAAGATACTTTGGTACTTGTAATACTTCACATTTTCCTGCCGCTATGGATACAAATAGTTAGTTCAGAGTACAAAATGATACCCATCTGCTATTTGACATGACGGCTACTAACATAATCCTGATTCATGTGTATGTTTGAAGCTCAACTGGGGGTAAATGTGTGTGTGAGTGTAAGGGAGTTTACGAGGTGGCCTGCAGAGAGATAAATTGTCACAGCTTTACAGGACAGTAGTTGTGCGTGCTTGTGTGTGTGTGTGTGTGTGTGTGTGTGTGTGTGTGTGTGTGTGTGTGTGTGTGTGTGTGTGTGTGTGTGTGTGCCTGTGTGTCTGTGTACATATCTCTCTGTAGGACTCCTGGGGGTGTGTCAATAACATCTGGAGCTGAACATCAGCCATGAGCAGCTATTACAAAAGGCCAAAGGTGATTGTTCTGTGTTTGTGGGTGTATGTTGAGAGGAGGAGGTGGATGAGACTGTTAAAATGTAACACAGGGTAGGGGGGGTAAAAAAAATTAAAAAAAATTAAATTGGCCTTTTATACCAAATTAATCGACTGTACAAACAACAGCAGTTGGCTTAGATCCTCACAATTGGCCAGCTAACTCAATTGGCATCTCTGAATCACTGTTATTTTTTCCTGATACAACAAGTCTCTGTCTGTCCAAAGAACAAAGCGCGACAAAAGTCAGTTGCTATGTGTGTGCGAGTGTTCTGAGGACACAATAACCATATTGTGCGCCCTACTGAGTAAGTTGCCAACTGGTCCTGCCTGCGTGAAGGGACAGGAGGCTGAAACTGCTTTTTCATTTGGTTTATTGTGGACATGTATTTACCACTGGCAGGCTGTCAGGGCCTGATAATCCTTTTCTAAAGGCCTAAACAGAATCAGAAAGTTATAACTATTATATAATGAAATTGTTTTTCACAAATACACTCCATGCATTATAATATTTTTTTGCATAATAGTTTATTCTCTCGTTGCACAGCTGCCTTCATCTGTTCCTCTGCTCCTTCAGGCCTCTTTAACAGCAATTTTTTTATCCAATTACATTTCACCTGTCTTCCTCTATGTAAGAGTAGCCTGGTTAAAATACATGACAAGGCCTTCGCGAAGGCCTTGACGTGTGATTGGTCACAGGGCCTGCGTGACCATTAACATGCGCTGTAATTGGTCAGTGGGGCACCATGACATCTGTCTACCAGAAAACTAGCTGGATGAACTCAGTAAGAAGGAAAAAGGAAGTTGTTGAAACATATTTAGTGAAGCAATTACATTTTTATAGTTTTGCTTTGTGTATTTTTTTTTAAATTCTCTATGATTGAAGACGTAGACTTGGTGATGGATTTACTGGCCACGCCTTTCTCATGGAGGACGTTTCAGGAAAGGCTAGAAACTTCTAGCTTTGACCTAGAATCAAAAAGCTACCTTGCTGGTGGATTATGACTTTATTGTGTACTGATGACGCCTTTCACACAGAGGATTATGGAAATGTAGTGAGTCAAATGTTGGCCATGTAACTTATCTTTTACATGTGCAGTGGTATTTAATCATACACAGTGTTGTTGCTGCTGCTGCTGGTGGTCAGACCGGGGCTAAGCCTCTGCCCTCCACAGTGCAGCAGCTGCTGGAGATGTCTTGTCTTGTGTGTGTGTGTGTGTGTGTGTGTGTGTGTGTGTGTGTGTGTGTGTGTGTGTGTGTGTGTGTGTGTGTGTGTGTGTGTGTGTGTGTGTGTGTGTGTGTGTGTGTGCAGGATTTTCATTTTGTTGGATAGTTTTGTTATTACTAAATGTGACTAGTTGTTCCGTGGTTATTTGGACAGCATGCATTGTGGCTGACCCGACGGGTTTGGGCTGGTCAAGTTGGTCAGTCATGATGCACAACATCGCGAGGCTTTGTTGGTCGTACTACATGCCCCGCGCATTGTTCAACTGCAGACTCTTTTTTTCACATCACACTGGTGGAGCGGCTCTGCGTGTCGGGTACTCACTGAAAGCCTCGTTCTAAAACCACGGCCCGCCACTGGTATTTACTGATTACTATCATATCATCAAGCAAGAACAAGTCAAAAATCAAGGAAGCGCAGCTTTCTGCCATTGTGTGAGCTTTGGGTCACCTGGGTTTTTCACATATTTTTTCTGCAAATAGTCACATAATTTATAGAAACAACACACTACATTCCCATATTTGTCTCACCAACATCAGGGTCTTAGACACCAATCCACATTTACGGTCCTCAAGACATTCCTAAAGGTCACCATTCACAAGCAGTCAAGGTCAAAGATCACTGTGCCTCTGAGGGAGTTTTAATTGCATGAGCAAATTCTCCACCCACAGGGAACAGGCTCGCACATGAGGATACACTGTGCTGTGGGAGGCTCTTTGTTCTACCAGAGCTTTCACTTGGATGGAATTTGCAACGGTCTATTTTGCAAGATTATTTTGTCTTTGAGACTTTACTTACTATAATCTTGACATTACAAACAACCAAAAACACAAATGGTCAAAGCCTATAAAAAGTCTTCTTTTTTTTAAAGTATAAATCGGACCTGACACCTTTATTATTAATGGAGAATTTAAAAGAATCATAAATCCCCTCTTTTTTGCCCCGAAGAAGGAAGCATATCCAAAATGCACTAGCTTTTATCATCCTGAACCTTTTTTCTTCTTTTTCTGAAAGTTTATTTTTTTTAGAACAGTTCATTTATCTCATGGTTTTATTAAAAGACTATCTGGTTGAAATTTAAATGAACCCTGCTATTACATTATTTCTATGGTTCAGGGAATCCTAGTTTCTGACATGAAATGAAGCCCGCAATAGTTCACAGTTGCAGATATTACATGTTTTTAAAATCGTGCTTCTACTCCAGTGCCATTTACTGTAACAGGGTAGAATGTCAAACCCTGTGGTAAACCAATGATTATGAATCTGGATATGCCAGCAGTGTGGTATAGTGAGTACAGAGGGACGGTTCTCCCTCTACACTCGCAACACAGACGATTGAGGTTAAGATTCACCCTGCCAGTGAATTACCTGCTGAAGTGTCCCTGAGCAAGACAATGCTTTCAAAACTGTTTTACAGTCACCTTCACGTGGCTTACATATGGTATGCCACATGTAAGTCAGACAAGCCTCTGTCTCTCTGTTTTTTTGTCTGCAACTTGGTTAGCTTAGTTACTGCAATGTAGTAGCAGAAGTATCCAGAATCGTTCCGAACTAACAGAGCAGATTCCTTCACACATGTAGGTTTCATGTGAGCTACACTGACTGATGAGAAAAACAGACTCTCTTATGTCGGTACTCCAACCCTCAACTAAACTGAGCCAGCTATGACCTCAGCGCTGAGAGGGAGAGAGGGATGGAAGGTGGGGAAGAGACATGTGAAATGTAGGGAAAGAGGCCATAATTTAGGGGAGTGAGGGGCATGAAAAGGGGAGCTGGTGAGGCAATGACAAGAAAAAACAATGATGGCATAATATAAAACATACATTTTTTTTAAAGTAATTAACAATGAGGAATTAAATCTGTGCATCATTACCACAGCCAGCTACTAAGTGCAGTTATAATACAAATAAACAGCCATTCATCTCAGCATATACAGAGACAAAGGCACATACAGTACATAAACACAGACATGCACACACACGCACGCACGCACGCACGCACGCATAATATATAGTGTAAGCTCGAGCCAGTAACAATAGGGATTATTTGGTTTGGAGCCCCTATAATACCTCCAAACATGCTACGCTCTACCATTTCAAGATGAACATAACAGAACCAGATGGTGAGCTTTGCTAGAGAATGCCTTGTTTTCACTTATCCAGGCATTCCAGTACACCAGGCTAAAATATGAACCATTACAGTGTGGTAATATGCAGGAAATACTTGAACACAATGCAAGCACTTCTTTTATATTTTCATTTCTAACGAGACCTTATGGGGAATTTTCTTCCCTTTTACTCTCATTCAGTTTTGTTTTGATACTCTCAAGGAACACATTTCATTTTACTTATCCATTGTTATACAATAAGAAAAAGCTAAGCGAACCCATGAGAATGTATTTTGAGTCCCTGAACCAATACCCATTTCTCATAAACCATGTTCCCTTCACTGTCGCCTCATTCTGCATCTCAAGATCATTACTACTCTAAATTTATTATTATGACCCTGTCTCCTACAACACATATTTCTTCCCCTCCTACTTGAAATCGCACAACATACCTCTTTCACAAGCCAGAGCAATATCTCATCCTCATCTTTTCTCCCTCAACTCCACACGTCCTACCCTCTGTGTCTCTCTGAAAGGAAGATATTGTGGGCTCACGGGTCATTTATTCATTCCAACTTTGCCAGCGGGGGAGATATGAGAGATTTGTGGTTATGGATGCTGTTGCGATATGATAAACTGCACATGGAGAAAAAGATATGAGAGAATGGATGCGAGGCTGGAAGCACCCACCAGAATTCACTGCCCATGATCAAGCTCTCCATCAGGTCCATTTTGTTCCTGTTTGCCTTCTTCTCCCACATGTTGCACACACATCCTCAGTGGTCCCTCCACCTCTCATGGAAGGCATTTGACCTGTGATTTTAACAATGCAGCCTTTTAAATGCTTATTAATGCTCTAACTTCTTTCAGATTTTCACTGCATCAACCTTTCCACAAGCGCCCTTCTGTTCCTTTTCATTTTACATCATCTGTTTTTTCTCCCCTCCCCCATTAGCTCCCCAACTTCTCACTCTTGGCTCAGAGCTGACCTAGGCTTAGCGCTATTTTTAGTCTCTCTGTCTACCTCTCTGGCCGTCTTGGAGTGGGTAACTCAGTGATGTCCCCACAGCGTTCATTTCCTCTTGCCAAACATGGGCAAGAAAACGTCCAGCCAGACTCAACTGCTGAAAAAAAGTACCTCACCCCTGCATATTACTCATATAGTGTCCAGTGGCGCACGCATTCCTGCGTCCAACATGTGGAGGTTTATGGGTAGAGGCTGAGAAATGTGAGTAAGCGAGAGGAAGTGACGGAATGAGAGTGTTACTGGAGAATAAGAAAAGGGGAGAATGGCACTACGTTTGGTGACTTGTTCAGAGTGATATAGCACCCCTGTGTTCTAGGGCGACTGAATAGCATGGTAAGCCACAGGTACATTTGAATTGCAATGTAATAGAAGATGTTGCTAGGTAGCATGCATTTAAATACAAAAATGTTATGTTATGTTAAGAAACCCCTGCATAAGGCATGAGGACTGCCCAACATCACATCCCACAATCTCAAGTGCTTAACACTGCAGTGTCTCAATCATTGTTTCTCTCCTCGGCCCCTCATTAAGTGATGGAGCGTGGAGGTCAAAATGATGTAGACTGCTGCTGAGGGTTGGTGCTCATATGAACACCTCTGTACTATATTAAATATTCCACTCAGAGAAAGAGTGCCAGAAAAAACCCGAGACACAGCTGTAATGGAGCAAAAAAGAGAAGATATGTGATAGAGTCTCTTGAAAATCAGCTCAGGATAAATTTGCAAAGAACACAGAGAAGGCAAAAGAACACAAAAAGGGATAGTCCTGGTTCTTAAACTCACGGCTTGTTGCAAAGGATTCAGTCAGGTGCCCAGCAGAGAGTGGGCTGTAACCACTGTAATCCCCACAGACCTAGCATGAGGGCCCCTTAATAAGAGCAGCTGAGCAAAAGGGGATTTAAACTCGGCACTTAAGTCTCCTAAAAGGACATCTTCCAATTATATAAGCGAAGTGATGTTCATTCTACTTGCCACACATGAAATGCATCATGGTTAATAATTCAATGAAGAAATGTAATTTACATTGTATTGTACAGCTCTGTGGACAACAGTGTTGATGTGCTGATAAAGTCACGAGGCATAAAGTAACCAAAGACAGAAACCAAGGACACCCGTTATGGGGATGTTTGTGGAACCCCCTGAATGAAGTGGGGGGCAAGTTTATTTGTATAGCACATTTCAGCAACAAGGTGATTCAAAGTGCTTCACATAAAACCATTAAAAGCAGATTTAAAAACAGTGAAGAAAACATTAAAACAGTCAAGAAAAAAATACAAATAAAATTAATAAAAGTTGCAGTGCAGTTTAAGAAATAAGTAAGGAGTACGGTGTAATATTGCTCTGCTGTCATTTCAACTGACAGACCATACACTTAACATGCCGCTCTCCCACTAGGATGGACTCATGCAAAACATTCGACTTGCTTTGAAGGTTTCAAATACTTTTGAAAACACTGACAGTTGAACTACAGGATGTTGAGACATGCTGGAGTAACGTGAACCTCATGTTACTCCAAACTTACAGCAGTTTAAATTTGTTTAAGTTGCTGTTCCTTTATCGTCTTGTTTTGTTGTACTGAATGAATAAGGAGTGAACTCTACATGCATGTATTGAACATGCTTTGTCATCACGAAAATATTTATTTGCTTTTATATTTTGCATTGATGGAGTAATGCTAATACAGTTGATAAATCACATTTGACTCTACTTTTAATAAATTCCATGCGAGTCAGTTTGAAGAATAAGTTGGCAGCCTATTTGACCCATAAGAGTACTGACTCAGATCCACCCACTGAGTCACACTGGCTGATGTGTATAGTATTTGCCTGGGTGGAGGACAAAGCAGAGTCCCCTGGAGACTATTACAGACCACTGCAGCTATTTAGCCTGGAGGGAAAGGAGGGAACGGTAAATAGTGGGAGAAATGACAGAGGCGGCGGAGAACAAAATTATAAGAAAGAACAGAAAATGTAACAAAAATAAATAAAAACGCAAATAAAAAGTCAAACAACAAACTGTATACAACATCAAGACCGTGGGGTGAGGTAGCAGGGGGCCGAGGGAGGGACTGAATGGAATGCTGCTGACAGGAGGAGAGGAGGGAGGAAAATGTCTGTTCTCAGCAAAATCCAGAGCCAGAGAAGTTTAGAATATGACAAACTAAACAAATAAGTAATTAAATCAGTGCCAAGGACCAGTGAGAGAAAACAGCCTCCTCTGTGCTGAGGCGAATGGAAAATTGTGGGGGATGGACAAAGAGAGACAAAAACATGCTGCTGTATAGACGGGAATTCAAAATGTCCAGAAACAAAAAACAGCGAACACAGACACATCAGTAATACTCAGACTGGGGTATGACACCGCAGTAAAGGAGTGAACGCTGTCATCAGGTGATGAACTGCCAGTGGTGGAACGCATGAACAACACTTAAAACAACACTTAATCCACAAATAACAATAGCCAGTCATTGTGCAAAAACAGCTGCACGTGTACTAATTACTTTGTCACCATACACATATGTGTAATATAATCCCCAATATCAAGAAAGGCAAGAGTGTCAGTGTAGGTCTGTGTGTGTGTGTGTGTGTGTGTGTGTGTGTGTGTGTGTGTGTGTGTGTGTGTGTGTGTGTGTGTGTGTGTGTGTGTGTGTGTGTGTGTGTGTGTGTGTGTGTGTGTGTGAGCGTGACACAGAATGTGAAAGCAATAATTATTCCCAGACCTGAAGTGCCCCACTATTTATTAATCTTTGGAAAGGCTGAAGCTTGAAGCAGCTCAATCTCACTAGCTTTTAAAGAGATTCACAGAAATCTTGTCTATCTTTCTCAAAGTTCTAGGACATATCTATTCTGCAAGAGGAAATAGTATAGACTTCCCCTGTTGTGTGTTATGTACTTGATGTAAGTGCTGATAACAGGGAGAGGATGCTGGTGTGTTTACACTCAAAAGTACAACTCAGTTCTAACTGAACTTAGCTTGAACTTAATGCTAAATATGTATAGTAGTAGTAAATCAAACAGTGAATTATAATTATATATTATACATCCCTATAGACTGAGCTGCACATTATTGGATCATTTTAAGAATTAGCATTTGAGAGTGCAACATTTGGAGTTAAGTGGACAAAAAACTATCATGGTAGACTAAGACTGGTTGCATTTAACAATGGTTGGGATTGTTGGTAACAATGGGAAACAGCTAGACAGTATTGAGGGTTTCCTTGGAAACCCTCAATACTTGTTGTTATTGGGTGGCACATCACAAGGTTCTGAATGGGGTAAATTTGTATGACTCTTACAGGGTGGTACATGGTTTGTTAAGAAAACTACAGGAGGGTGGACTGCAAAAATAATGATCTTACCTATACCTGATATGGGAAGGAGTAAAGGAGGATAACAGCAGATGTCGTGAGGAGAGCAATGAGAATGATGATGATGATGAAACCTTTAAAATTGTGATCCGCTGGGATTACTCTGGCATTTCCTGTGTATGCTGTCCCAAACTGCTTATAAACACAAACAAACAAGCACACACACACACACACACACACACACACACAAAGGAATAGCCTGATGTCTCTATACACAGTTATTATGAGTTCATTAAAAACATTTTGGAATCTTATCGTTAAGCATTTCCTTCCGTAAAACAAACTAAACTCTCTCAAGTATCACATACCCACTTAGACCTCATTTGGCCTGTCTTCTCTGCTGCCTCTCTGAGTGCTTTGATCTTCCTCTCGTTCCTCTTCACCTGTCCTCTCACATTTCCTCTTTGCTTAACGCTGTCACTTCCCCAGCTTCAATCATCCTGCTATTCAACAACCTCCTGAAAAGGAAATCTCGCTGAACTTATCTTAACTCACTGAAATGATTTCTCTTTCCTCTCACGCGTTGTCCTTTCTTGTTGCATTATTCCTCTTTTTTACCTACCAAGTGTCCTTCCCCATTCATTTGCACCTCTTTCCCAGCCTTTTCAATCCCTCTCCACTTCTCACCCCCGCTTTATTCAGTCTCTCTTAACAAACAACCTAGTTTTCCCACGAGGGTCGTCAGGACAACAGAGCCTCCAGACTCTCATCACCCACTCACAACCCATCCACCACCAGCAAGTGAACAAACAAGACAAGAAAAAGTAAAGTGGAGTTCCCAGTCGAGGCCCTGCAGTGTGACTTTGCAAGACACTCATAGTTAACTATAAGAATGCCATGATTATAACCACGGCTTTGATTTGTAACCATCGAGAAGTGGGAGAAATTGTTAAAGCAAAGGGTGATGATAACCCACAGCGGCAGGAAAGCTGAATAAGAGAGGGGTGTGTCACTATTGAAGTGTCTCAGTGTTGTTCTTGTGTGTTTCTGTGTTTATATTTTTGCATGAGTCGATGCACACTTGCATAGGCTGTGTGTGCAAGCATCAGATGATCCTAAAACTGGAATTAAAAGGAACATGACAATTATTATTGTTATTGTCTGTAAAAGATATTTATGACTATCATACAAGTGTTGTGCATGACCCGCTCACAAAAGGACAAGACACAGCAACACAGTGTGCACTTGTTGACACCTTTCACAACATGAATGCGGGCTAAAGATGCAAGAGAGGAGACACTTAAGAACACATCATAACTTTTACGAGAAGTGGAGCATTTTTTTTAAATATCACATATTTGGTTTATTTCTGTAAATAAGACAACACACCTGTTATCTCTCCCACAAGAATCATTAGGCCCAATTCTAAGGCCATCTTTCCTGAGTATATTGTTGAGGAATTGGACTGCCACGTGGGAGCTACACAAGAGAACATTGTGTCTCACTACATCCTGTTCGACACATTGTAATTCAAGAGTGGAAACAACATTGAGACAGGTAGGTCACTCTTGTATCTGCAATGCTAGATTATGACTTGTGTTGTACTTAAGCGCCAAAGGCTTGGTTTCACAAACTATATATTTGTAAAACTCTGCAGATCAAACACAAGTGATCGTCAATACGATAAAATATTTCTGCAATATCAATTTCTGACTTAGAAGTCACTTGATTGTGCTTCAGCTGGGCTTAGAAAACACACAAAACACACACACACACACACACACACACAATAATCATTCTCTTGCCAGTGTTTGAAGACACACTAAAATACAGATGTTTTTAGACAGCTATCTGACACACCCTTTGAAACACCACCCTGTATGTTACACTCAAGGCCCATTAGTTAGAGTAAACAAGCAATTCACCTCAGCCCAGCTTCTATTTTTCATAGCACATGCATGAACAATTCCTCTGGTTTCACAAACATACAGCCAAAGTTTCAGCCTTGATCTTGAACTACAAAAAGAAACAATAACATATTTGTTGAATTCACTGCTGTGGGCAGTGAGTTCAACAAATATGTAAAGGACAGATTTCCAGTGGAAACAATGTGCAGAGGGTATCTGGATTAAGGTCAACTGCTCTGAGGCCCTTGAATGAACAAAAGGAGGATTTGACAGAAAGGTCAATACAATACAATACTGATTGGTTATTGTTCACAGCGATCTTTATATAAAACTTTGACTGTAATAAAAACAAAATATGCCACACCTTTCAGAGATTGCATCTTTGTCATGGTAACAGCTCTTTTGTGTTTCTCTTGAAGATATTGTATTACCAAAAGAAAATTGACACCGAGAAGAATGACAGCACCGCAGTTCCACCAAGTCATGAAACATTAATTACCAACCTTTTGCATCTTCTGTGGGGCAATTAAAAGTCACACTTCAATCAACGAGGGGTCAATTTGTGGTTATGCACCCAAAAGTTTGCACGCTAAGTTTACACACAACGTGCATATATAGTATAACCTTCTGCAGTCAAGTCTCATCAAGACGGAGACCTACCATTACCCTGCAGCTTCATCTTAAACCTCACATGAACCTAACCAATGTTTAAAGGCAGAGTAAGCAGTTGTTTAGTGATTACTGTGAGGGACATTCTCTCATGAGATACATATAACAGCCATTATAGCCATTATTGTCATAATCTTCCAACATGCCACCCACAGACACGCTCACACAAGCAGCTCAGTAAACTGAGGGCACTCTTTATGGTGCTGCTTTCAGGTGCAAACTGTGGATCTTTGAAATGGGTACTATGTTGGTAGTATGCAATAGCTTTTCAAAATGTGTCTCAATAAGACACTTACATGAATTATGTCCGCCCTAATATCACACCAGGAGCACTTGAATGTCCCAAGCACCACTCTTGTGAGCCCAAGTTAGTGCTTGAGCCAATTCAAGCCCCTCTGGTCAAGCAAAGTTCCCGTCCAGCTAGTTCTTACAACGGTGGTGTGGCGTGAGGGTAAAATTGGTCCTAATCCTGAAACCTTTGTGATCATCACCGATGCCCCTTGTAGAGTCTGTGAACACTATAGTGTGAAAGGAAGCCCCAGTATCAAAGCCCATAGAAAACACCACACCAAAACTGGTGTGTTTGCAGCAAAGATGTATTAACAAGTGTTAGGACGCACGCCTCATTGGAAACCAAAAGAAGTGTCTGTGTCTCACAAACATCTATTGTAAAGTATTGCACAAGAAGCAAAGAAAGAGAGAAAGACAGGGCAACAAAGAGAGATAGAGAGTGGGCTGGGCATTGGTTCAGTTTAGCTTCCCTTTGACTTCCCATGAAGTTTACGCTATTTATATCAAGAATTGATCAAACGTGTCCTTTTACCATAAGCCTGATAACAACACTTTGTGCAGCCTTTGAAGCCGTATCCTGAACAGCCCGAGGAAACCAACCAGACTGCTTGTTTTTTGTCTGCGGGATTTCACAGTAGGGTGATCAGAAGGATTTGTTTCAACATAGAAAGGTATGAACCACCTTGACAAAGCTGGATTGGGATCACAAAACTGTTTATGTGTCAACAGTTAAAGTTTCTATGACTCAGGCTCTTTCTGACAGGTGACTGTTTGTGGATAATTAGGGAACTGAATAAAAAGCAGAACAAGTGCAAGGAAGTTCAGGCAGTGAGTAACTTCTTGATAACAGTGTGATGATAATGGTTGTTTATCTTTACAAGAAAGATAACTGACTTGCTGCTAAGTCAGGACACACTGTGCACCTATTCACAAGCAGACGCACATAATGTATGTGCATCTACACACAATGCCAGGCCTGCGTTTTAACTCCCCATCATCCTCTCCCCACAACCACAGGTGTCTTCCAAGTAACGTGTAACTTTAGACACAGGGACTCTTTAGGTTAATCATGCATGAGCCTGTGGAAATTCTGGCAAGTAGCAGCAGCGCAAACACCCCAGGCCGATGCTGAAATAAAGGCAGCAGTCCTTATATGATATCAGAGGCCTGGAAAGGAGAAGTTGTTGCTTTATAAATGAAAATGGGTAAGAGTGCTTATTGAAGTTTCCCACAGACAGTCAAAAACAAAGAAAAGATAAATGTAAAAATACAAATGAATGACCTGTAGCCAGATAACTAATGATTTCAGTGGGTATGATATGTTGTGTTAAAGAGCTTATTTTGTAACAGCTACACAAGAACCACACGTTGGAAACCACTCACATTACTGAAATAAAATTGAGGCCTTTAAAAAATAAGTGACGCCAGAGGTAAATTTCTATTTCCAAACACATAAAGGCTATCAATGCGATCAGATATTTACTTTATGCGACACTCATAATCCCTGCTAGAGGACATCGTGAAACACTTAGCACAGCATCTAAGCATGAACAACAAGAAAAAGGTTTATGAGTAAGAAGGTGTGTTCAAAGTCACTGGGGCCCACAAATGTCTGGATACAGCCCACACCCAGGTCTGACGAATAGTGGTCAAACTGCTCTAAAACTTAATAGGAATTCTCATCTAATCAGTTTGCAAGACTGAAACAATGCTGTAAACATTTCTCTAAACTGATTTATCCCACCTCTTCAACATGCATGGCTAGAACAATGTGTACACATCATTTATTACAAAATAAAACGCAAATAGCTCATGTAACGTTTTCCATGCTTATCAATGATAGCAATAGAGACACTAACATCATACGTTCGGGAAGTGGTATCCCATTCAATAACAAAGAAGAGTTGAAATTAAGTTGAACGGCTGAAAGTTGTATTGCTTTACAGCAATAAGTCCCCTTTTATTGGAAACCTTCATTGAATGCTGCTTTACATTTAGGAGTTTGAAATCCAAAGTGTTCCTTCCTAATACATTATTCTGTTATCTGTTTCTAACATTGGACCTCATCAACTTGTATTCTTCATATAGAATATCCTCTAATAAACAAACAATACTAAGAATATCTTTGAGATCACAATGTAAAAGTAGTTTTATTCCGAACTATTAAAATATTTTAGACCGAATACAATGAAATGCTGTAATGTTAACAGAATAAGTGCAATGCAACATTATTGGTTCACAAGCTATTAGCTGTTCCTCTAATTAAATTAACATAAAGATTAGTGTTAGCTACATAGACTTTAGAATAAAATGTTAGCTAGCGAGTGCTAGCTATAAACATTGGCTAACAAATTGCATTCGCTATCTTTTTACAATATTACAATAATATATTATGCACCAAAGTAGCTTGGAAACATTTGACAACCTTCTCATGACTCCTTATTTTTATGAAATGTAACGCCATCAGACCTAGAATGGAAGTGTGGTGTTCAATTAACTCCACTAACAACTGCTAATATCAGACTAGACATTCCTTACAATGGCTACCAACTCCTAAGGAACGTATGCCTCATAAACCAGAGTTTTAAATACTAATAACTCATAGACGCTGACGTTCACAGCTGGGATTCTGATGAAATAACGCCGTATTGGTGTTGACAAATGGCAATAGCCATAACAACTATGTGGCCTCTCACACCAAGAATGTTAGTCGGTTTGCTGAGTTCCAGAGACTTCCAGCGGAAATGACAATCAGCGTGCTACACTTCTAAATGACAAATGAGTTGAAGTAGCCATATTGTTTTTGAAGTATTACACCCATATAAAAGCTGTCAACAAAGTTGCATAGAAACATTTCCATTACTCCATGACCAAATTGACCTTACCAAAAGTCCCTTTTTGATTAATTTGTGTATAAACTGGACATAAATCATGATTTCTGCAGAAAGGAATCACGAGTATTTCCTGCTCAGAGAATTAGACCACGTCTTGGCAACATGCATTATCACTGTTTCTTTCTTTCTGTCTTTCAAGGCACAAACTAACACAAAACACATGCAGACAGTACATTTTAGCCTACAAGTGGGACATTTTGTAGTCCTGTTCTGGGAGACTGCTGAGAGACCTTTGAGGCTGTATGTTGAGCAGAGAGGTCTGAATGAAGGATGCATTGAAATTGTTCCTCTTTTCATCAGAGTCCAGCCCACTAAAGGGCTGTTTCCCATTCAGGACACAAGGTCATTAGATAATACACACAGGGACCTCAAGGCCACATAGTGGGGGCAGGAGCGTTCAACAAAACAAGTCTCCTACCCGTCTCAGTGCAAACTTCTCAACGACGATCAATGCATTGTTTGACAGGCAGTGGGTTGGCTGAGAAGATCTGTTGTTCACTGGGACTTTAGGTAAATGCTCTCCAACGAGAAACTGCTGGAGCAGTGAAGTAATCACTGTGAGGTGTCGCTGTGGGACAAAACCTTCGTGGTGATACTGAACATGGAAAGTTTTAGAGATTTTCCAAATGCAAGAAAGAATGGAAACTAAGCATGTTCTGCCTGGATGGGGAACTTATTTCCACTCCATGAAGATGTCAAAATGTAGCTTCTCAACATCTACTCATAGTGTTCTGAATGCCATTTCCTCAAGTCTGTATGGCATCATGAAAAGCCAGGAAGAAGGTAGGAAAAATGCGATGGACAGAAAATGTTCTCTACTTCCACATTAGAACATGTGTGTGTGTGTGTGTGTGTGTGTGTGTGTGTGTGTGTGTGTGTGTGTGTGTGTGTGTGTGTGTGTGTGTGTGTGTGGGCTTGAGCCGTAAACTACTTCTGTAAACTATAACTTAAACAAAGTGATTGGTAATGTAGAAAGAGCAGGGTCATATCTAATTTTCTCCTTGTCTCATACTCACACACACACGCACACACGCACACACACACACACACACACCTACACACACACACACACACACACACACACACACACAGTGTGTGAGTATGAGACAAGGAGAATGGTATTGTTTGGATAAGATTGATTGTTCCTCATAGTTACATGCTAGCCAAACCCTGTAACAAAAGAAGTTAACCAAGTGTCAGGTACAGCATGACATTTTTCCACATACACCAGAGCACAATTAATTCATTATTTACACGTTTCATGTGTTTAGGAATCATAAAGTCAAAATGTACCTTGACATTTGAAAATTGTGAGATAGCTTTTCTGGTGAAACACTTCTATGCCTTTGCTTGTACTTAATTGCTGGTTAGCCTAATATTTTGTTCATAAATAGTTCCATATTTGTTTTATTAATCGTGTGGATGTTATTCAGTTATTCATGCATGCGTACTAAACTGTATGCCAAATTAAAGCGCCTCTCCCTGAAAGACAACCCCTGCCAGAGTTCGGCACTTCATCAGAAACATGATACTCGGCACGAAGAATGAAGCCTCGCAGCTCCTGGGGAAGAATAGCGAAGGCACAGAGCGCAGGGCCCGGTGAGGGCAGCGGGCTGCACTTTGAGCCTCACCAGCCGTCTGGCGTGCGTAAGGGACGGTAATCCACACCTCACATCAGGTCTCCGAGTGGACAGGAACAGTCCATACATGTCTGTGTCACTAAACCGATTTGCATGCATTTGCCACTCCTGTAGTCTACTTGTAAAGATAGTCCAGCTCGCGGGCTGTCCCTGTGCGGGCCACCTCAGTATCCCGCATTGGATTCATTGAAAGAAAGCCTCTGCTTATGCAACGGCCCACAGAGTAAAACAAGAGGAGAACATGAAAGTTTTAGTAAAGCTACACACATACACACACAAGTCTTCGTGAATGCGCATCATAACGTCGCAGAATTATAACATAGGCATCTATACATCACGAATAGGATTATGGTATGGCAGGCAGATGCAAGAACTTTATATGTGTTGTTACCAATTGGTGGAGGAGCGGGGGTTGAGGATGTCCTCTTTGGCCGTGAGCAACGACAGGCTGTAGGTATCAAGGTTGACCGTCTGCGAGCTCATGATGGCAAAAGTTTCCAGACCACTCCCGCTGCTTCTCGCCTCACTTTTCCCGACGGTTTTCGGGGTCGCAGTATTTGTTGCAAAACAGCCACAGCGGAATACTGAGGGTCGAGGACACAGCAGCAAAGCGACGCAGCAAGTTCATGCAATGTGGACTTCAGTTCCAAATGGGAGCGATCTGTGCAGGCGCTGCGCACTCACAGCGTGAAAGAGACTGCGACTGCACACTGCTCTTTGTGCAGCAGGGTAGAATACGTCTGCGCTATAAAGCCCCACCTCCCGTTGAGAGAGTGGAAAGCGTAATGACTTCACTTGCTCGGTCACTTTGAGGAAACCGCTCTGCTGCGTGTACAGATCAGATCACTGCAGTCTCGTGCGTCGTCACCATCCGGATTTTCACTTGCTCACTCTTCTATAAAGCAACTTGTAATATCCGCACACTGTGTGAAACATCCACTTTGTTAAAGCCATGGAGTTATTGCACCTCATTCATCACCATCATTGACATAGAACTACCAGCACATTAATGATAGATAAGGGGTCACAGTATATAGAATAATCCAATGGAATATACATTTCCTTTCAAATTAATGTTATTGTTTTAAAAATAATTGTAAAGCTTAGTCATTGTTTGATAATAATAAAAAAATAGGAAATGTTAATGTGGTTTATAGGGGGCAATGCGGCAGCGTTGGATCTGTCAGTCTCTCTTTGTCTCTTTTTGTCTTTGAATCAGCCCCCACTGGCCTTTGGCAGACTCCAGAGAAGCCATTTACAGTGCAGTCCATCTCTGAATGAGCCAAAGAAGGGCCAATTTCATGGGAACTGGGTCTGAAGCAGGTTGCATATAAAAAAGAGAGGCTATTTTGGTGTTTAAGAATGGTTGGGGGTCTGTTCAATGGCTGCCCAAGAGTGACAAACACAAACTGTCCACACAATCATGTACAGACACTGCCATGCACAAGCTCACACATGCACACACGCACGCACGTGCACACACACACACACACACACACACACACACACACACACACACACACACACAAGCTGTGAACTTTAGACTAACTCCCTCCAGACATGCAATCACATACACACCCATGCACTGGTAATTGACTGTGGGTCAGTGGCATGGGGGTTTAAGATCTTGGATTATGGGAATGTTCCTGAGCTCTGTAATTTACTTAGCAGCCATTCTTAGATAATCCAGGACAGATGTAGCAAATGAAACTCATTGGATGGATAAGACTCAGGATGGATTTGACCTCATGATATTTGATTTTAGATCATTTTTCCGAAGATTTGGTCTGGAAACTCTCAAATGGCTCATGATAACACCCTGGTGAGTATTGGATTGACACAGTCACCCAATAACCCCCCCCCTCCTCCTCCTCCTTTTAAGGGAAATAGTTTCCATTTCCGTCTTTGTAGTCCTTTTCCTTGTGGAGTTGTTTTACTGTTTGAGTCAGTTAAATGATAAATAAACCTGTCCTGCAAATAGAAAGCACTTTTTTGAAATAGTTTACATAACACTTTCAGGAGCAAACCACTTTAAAATAAAGGATGACTCTAGTGTTAAAAAACAGATTGAAATTTCCATAGTGTAAGTAATACAAATACTGTCATAATTTCTGCATGACTCTTTACAACTGTTTAGCCCCAATTTTTGTTTGTAAATGTTCTCTCAAAAGAACCAAAAGCCGGTAAACCCTTAATGCAAGTTGTGTTCAACATGTTGCATTAGTTGTATAAGCATGCAGCACACAGAATCTGCTGTTTGGGCCAAAGCTTGCATGCCAGTGGAACAGGGGGCATGACATCCCCATGCCGCTATTATTCTTACAACTTCCTGCTATTAGAGGCTCTCCTGCCCTTCCAGACTCTCAATGCTTCACTGTGGATGTGAAATGCAGTGTTGTTGTTGTGCTCCACTTCAGAGGACTTTGGCATTTCCTTTGCTGGGGTGCGGTGGCAGCTGTTGTTGGAGATGGGGTCTGAATGTGGGAATGATTGTATATCCAGTGGGGATTTGGAGATGTGTGTGTGTGTGTGTGTGTGTGTGTGTGTGTGTGTGTGTGTGTGTGTGTGTGTGTGTGTGTGTGTGTGTGTTTCTACATGCGCTAATGCTGATTTTATCCTCATTTACTGAAACTCCTCTAATTGTCACAGGCTTTTTGTCCAGCTTCCTGCCTTGCGGATATATCTAAACTAGCAGAATGTTGAGTGGTCCAGTCACATGCAACATCCTCTCATAGTCTCTCAGCTCAATCTTAAAGCCTAAAGCCATCCATCAACAAATGTATCAGAAAATACCCTCCAAAACAAAAATCTCCCTCTGAATTGATACAATAAACCTCTAAAAAAAACCACTTCCTTGTGGCATGGATTTGTTTTGCTGGGGCGAGGCTCGCGTGGCAGGTTTATGTGTGCTCAGATTTGATGGGTTGGTGTTAAAAGTTCAGTAATGTGTTTGGGTTTAAGGTCACAGCTTGAGCTTTGTCCTCCTGTTGTCTTACTTCTCTAATAATTTCCCACTGCTCCTCTCTGCATGTTGTGAGAGGCAGGATGACCTGCATGTGCTTTCATACGTGTTTGAACAGTTGCAGTGTAATCTTCTGTTCAAGTTGCCATAAATATAACCTTTCCTAGGACATTATCTCATCGTATTGTGAATTTACTGTTTCACACTACAAAGTGCAAGAACGTGTCCAACCTTTTGAGAACGCTTTGTACCAGCTGGATTCCAAACAAGTCAGAGCTTTTATGTGTCAATCTTCCAGAAGTTCAATGTTTGCAATGTGATAAGAAGTTTTAGTTTGATGGATATTTCACAATTGCAACTGTATTTTTGGCATTATGTGTAAGTCTGAGGATGGGGACTTGTATGATAATAATAACACAACATAAGTTCTAATCGATTACAGAAAAGTATTAAGTCAATTGTTAATTCACTATATTACTTATTGTATCAGTGAGCAAGTATGTGTTTTTTGACCTAGCAGAGTGAAAACACTTTGGCATCTCTATCTCAACTCCTCCGGTCAATGCAATGCTGAGGTCAGCGGAGGAGTCCTGTTATTTATCTCCTGGAGGTCGATAATGAGGCACATGTTGGAGAGGCTCATCACGAGTGGCCATGATACAACTGAGTAGAAGTTAGATACATAGTGGTGTACAATACACACATGTGTCTGAGAGTCTGACTCAAAAACGTGCAACAGCAGCTGGTAGGGGCTAACAACATCATGACTTTGCATTGGAAGACGGTTGAGGTCAACTCAGGTTATCTGGGCATGGTATGAGGAAAAAACGTCAGCGGTATGTGAAACAAAAGGCATTTGTAGGCAAGAGAAAGAAAAGATAAAGGGCACACTTGCACATTGTAGTCAAATACACCCTGTGTATGTGAGTGTGTGAACGTGTGCGTGTCTCTCTGAGAGGGAGAGAGAGAGAGAGAGAGAGAGAGAGAGAGAGAGAGAGAGAGAGAGAGAGAGCGAGAGAGAGACATCCAAACATTCTCCGTGAATCTGGGTGTCTTCTTCTCGGGTCTCCAGGTGAGGTCACTGCTCAGCTATGCAGCGTCACAACAAAACATTCACATAAGATTTGACTTCCTCATGGTTTCAAGTTTGCTTTGCTTCAGTGAAATATGACAAGCATAAACAAATGGCTGAGTTACATGGAGAAAAAAAAAGAGACCACAAATCTCAGTTTAAAAACAAGGTCCACGTCTGCTTTTCCATACAAAACAGACCTTAAATCAGACTGTGGTGTCAGGATGATAAAGTACTCCGAAACTTTGCTTTGAGGGGCCCTGATTTAGAAGTGAATGCATTTGTGTGTATGGGGGAGAGACAGTTTTGTTTATGGAGCAGACTTTGGGGAGGTCTTGACCAACAACATGAAGATGGGATGTCACTTGGAGGAGGGTGAAATTTCCCAAGGAATGTGTCTGTCACTCCTCTCGCAATCTTGACCTTCGTGTATACGTTTGTAATTACTTGTTGGACCACTTTTATAAAATGTCGATGGCACGAATGTCCAACCTCGAACAGCACGGAGCTTCTCTCAAAATACAATCGGACTGTTGAGGTTCAGAGCATCTTCTCACTCCTCTATCATAGGCTTCATACCTCAAGCATCA
Organism: Clinocottus analis; assembly: GCF_023055335.1. Lineage (NCBI taxonomy): Eukaryota > Metazoa > Chordata > Actinopteri > Perciformes > Cottidae > Clinocottus > Clinocottus analis. Next base: position 14,368,620 of record NW_027176229.1, on the reverse strand, counting down.
GCAAAGCTTTGTCTGAACAATATCTAATTAGTTCTGCTCCCATTTCACCTGTATGGTCAAAGAAGAGCCCCAAAGCATTCACATTGTGCATTCTCAGCTGTAAGATAGTGTTTTTGTCTTTTGCTCTGAAATTCATATCTTCTTATCTGCTCCTGAGGTAGCCCTGGAAAATGAGAGCCAGATGTGGTGATGTCATCATGTGTCTGGGACTCAAGTTGTGTTCTACGAGGCTGCGGTGAAAGAGCAGGGGCAAGGTTGGTGGGGAACTTGAACACAGCCCACGGATCAAACAGCTGACGCAGCATAAAGGTCTGTAATCAATGTTTATACCAATGCTCGTGAGCACGGATGATGCTGAGGTCTCTGCTGCACAAAGTACGCGAGTAAATTCCGTCATTTACTAGAGAAGGAGAGGAAAACTGCTGTACGTCATTGGGTGTTATGAGTTTCGTAGCAGGCAGCTTCTCTGCTGTTTTCAATAATCTAATTGTAACACACATGCACTCACACATGTCAAGATGGCATAATGACATACATATTTCACTGTACCGCAACCGCCACCTTCCCTCGTCACTCTTCTAAAGTTACTCATCCTCAGCCACATCACTAAACATCACCATGGCAACATTGGCCCATTCCCCCCCATGTTTCTGTGGCTTTCTGGGATCCCTTAGCAGACTTACTCTATTAAAAGTCTTAGCTCACAGCATGTTGATGTTGATTAAGCACAGGCTCAGGAAGCCACGGGGTATGAGTTGCTCAGACTCTCTTCTTTCCTAAGTTTCAAGAAAATGTGAAAAGAATATATAATAATATACATATGTAAGAGGGCAGCTGCTAGGTGATCTTTTACATATTGAAACTGAAAAAAATAAGGCATTACTAATGAGACAGAGGCAACTTTCAGTGTGCTGCTCAACACGAGTTAATGCAGCAGTCTGGGCCTTGAAATGGTAAAAGGCTGTGGTTCTCATGTACTTTAAACCGAACTCTGGGGTTTGTAGTTCCATCACAAAAACTAAAGAGATAGTTTGTTTGTGTATGTGTATAAAACTTTGAAACAAATGTTTTAACATGTTAAAAATATGTGTTCATCCTATTTCATTGAGAAGTATTTGTCTCTGTAACTCACAAAGGTTGCGCAGTGTTTTCTTTTCTCCACTAGATGACACAGCTGCATCAAAGTGTATGTGAGTGGGCATTAAGTGTGCGAGGAAAATGGTTAAGGACAGTGAAAGACAGAAAGAATGGAATCGAATGTTTTTCTTTTTTTCACTTTTTCATTTTCCTTCATTTTATTATGTCGACTTGTTAACAACTACATTTTCTAAATTTAGTGTCACTTAGAAAAATGTATCATTAGATCAACGTACTGTAAATGGTCTTAGTTAAAATTCACAACAAAGAATAATGATATGGAATATGGATATAGTTTTCTCATGCAGAACTGTATAGTATTCATCCGTTGTATTTTCGTCTTAATGATTTAGATAAACACCTATTTGTAATTTAAATAATTAAGTAACATCAAGTGCAACAACTACTTATCAGAGGAATTGATGAGTTATTCAGGAAAACACAATTACAACAAATATATGAGACAAGTTCAAAAGATTAACATTTTTTAATAAAATCCATGTCAAACATCAAAATACTGAAATGGCAAAAAGGGGGAAAAAACACTTTTTTCTACTTTTTTAAAAATTTTGTACAAATTACAGTGGTTCAAAAATAATACAAATTTTTAGTTTCAAAACATCTTTGCAAAAGGAGCAAAACATTCTGATTGTTGTATATTTTCTTGAAAGCCCTTAATAGTTTGTGGTGTGCTCTTTCTTTTACCTTTTATTGTAATACACACATAACATGAGCAGGAGATGTTAATAGAACTCATGAGTCAATGAAAACAAACATAACAATAATACACAGGATATACAATCCACTTAAAAATAAACCAGGGGTTAATCCCACTATGTATGTCTATAAACACTTTACCTGTTCTGGGCCTCTCCATCCAATCCCATTCTTACACCAGCTTAGTAAATACCGTAGATACAGTATGGTGAGCAGGTTACGTCCAGCGAGGACTCAAATTTACAACACTGAACTGTGCTTTGGATAACAACTATGTTCATTAAAGCGTAATATATGTATAGTTGTCACAGCTAATATCTGCTTTCAATCCAACAGTAGTCCACAGATACTGTTCCCCAAATTATATTAAACTGACTTCATGCACGATTGCAACATAGTACATCGCAGCTAAATAGTGGAAGCAATAGGGCATACTATCAAATTTGGCTTAGAGAAAGATGGAGCACAAGAAAGTGTAAAAGTAATACAATATTTTAATTTTGATTAAGAAAGTTGGTAAATATAAAGATGTACCGTACTTATCAAAAAAGTTGGATTAGGCTACATAATAGAAAGTGCAGGCACCTGAAATGTGCAAAACATTTTTTTTAAATTGCTGGTTTGCTGGGTTTCTTGGTCATTTCATAATTTAAGCAGCTTTAGCATGATATCACATATTGAACTTGGAAAGCTCCATATCTGTTATCAGCTCTGTGAACCAAATAGCCAGTAACTATGCTAACATACTGTGCATTAAAGAAAGTGGTCTAATTAGAAATCTGTGCTCACATGTGTGCATTTCTTGGCTTAATCAACTTCATTGAAGGCTGCAGGTGTAGTTCCGCCAGCCTGTACAGAGCCAAAAGCGTCAGATTTCACTGAAGGCACAGGAAAGAACGACACTAGGCCTCACATTTGAAAAGGAAGGTCGGCCTGCTCGGAAAGAAGAAAAGCTCCACTGAAGATAAGTGAGGAGAATGTTACAGTAAAAAGGATGTGTTAAGATAGAACAAGACAAGTCAGATGAATAACACAACTCTGCAGCATAATGTGACTTTGGCCTGTAGAGGTCAGTGTGGAGCAAATATTGAGGACTGATTAAAGCCAACAAGGTTAAAAATGTTGCATCTCGCTCCCTCTCTGAGCATCAGGTTTATCAACATTTTCTGGCGCATAACTCCATTTATTTTGCCCACAACTCTGAATTTCCACCAATGATTATCAAATATTCAAGTTGTCATGAAGTGAAAGTTAAAATATCTAAATAAATGTTGTAGCAATATATATTTTATACCTAAATTATTCAATGTATTAAATATGGTCATTTCAGTTTTAAATTTTTCCACCATCCCGATAGGGTTACCGACACAAAAGTGAAGAAGCACTGCTGTATACAGAAACCTCTCTAAACTCCAGACATGTTTCATTACATACAGGCTAAACCCAAACATGACATTTGGCTTTCAACCATTAAGGACATTCTTTAAAAAATGGGCATTACAATACTTGATCTCAATTGAAATTTTGATTTTTTTTATGATTTCTTTTTTTTTAATTCACAAGAAGAAGACTGAGTGTAGTCCCTACCGCGACAGCATAGGGGACTGCTGCACAGCATCAACAGATCCTGTGCATTAACTTTTCAAGCAAATGTTCAAGCATGTTATTTCATTATGTCTAATTAGTGATGCTACCTTAAGCTGCGTTAAGCTTACTTAGTAAAAGTTGTGCATAAAGTCACATGGCACAAAGAGAGCCGCTGTGTGGTTCAGAGCCAACTAGACGTTAACCAAGAACAAGTTATGTTATTCAGCTTCTTACTGAGCAAGTTGTGGAGAATTCTGAAAGACTGAAGAAGTGGAAATATCGTGCTACAATCATCAGGTTAAAAAAAAAAAATCTTACATGAGGAACAATTCATGCTAAGCACAGACAGGTATAGTCGTAGACACACAAAAAAGGAAGAAAGTGCATTCCAACATCATAACAAGTGAGGCCACCATGCAAATTAACCACATTACAAAAGTGGTTGCACTTCCCCAGCACACAGGCCAGCCAGTGCTCATTCAATAGCTTTGCTTTCTCAACGTCAGTGGTTTTAAAGTTACCATACAGGAATCAACCTGCTACTCGATTTAATTGCTTCCTCTCAATCACCTGGTCATGGGAGAGTCCTTCTACATCTAGATAATTACCAGTCTAGAAAACATTCTGATCAACGCCATAGGTTTTGACCAACCTACTGTACTAGATTCTAAAGAGAGTGTTGTTTGTCTGCTTAAAAACAAGCAGCAGGCTTTATCGTGTCCACCACTTCAGAACCTGTCTGCAGGTTGGAACGATGCTGCTGGTTTTTTAGTTTTATCCAACTATAAGGCACACAGATCAAGAGAAGAGGCTTAATGAGTCATACCAACCATCAATAAGACAAATATAATAACCACCCCTTCTATTGGGAAGGAGGCCATGGAAGTCCATCAAAAAGTTTCATTTTTTCCTTTTAAGGTTTCTTTTGTAAATTCTCAAAGCACTGCACTGGGATGAGTTTGAAATATCTGTGGATTAATTCCAAATTATTTAGGTTGCATTTAATGTGGACTGAGATTTGTTAATTTTTATTCCACTTTCACTCTTTTCAGAGAGGAATCAGCGTAATTCTCACTTGGGTCTCGTGATATCCTGTCTGACTTCTATTTCGGTTGCCGCCAATGACTTTAACACGCCTCCCATTGAAGGCAGATTGCACCATATGTCTCACTCAATCCATCTGTCTCCTATAGTTGGGTCTGAGGAGGGCTGAGGGGTGCAAACCCACAAATAGAAATATGTGTGCAAATAGAAACTCATCCCCACAAAATCTCGTTTTCACATTCAGTGCTAAAGCCCAAAAAAATTAGCACCCTTAATGAGAAAATCAGATTCGCTCTCATATGCAGTTCCTTTGAGACAACACTCACAACTGCAAATTTAATCAAAGGAAATATAAGTTTCCTGGTTAACAAGGAGGCATAACAGATCACACTGTTTTTTAATTCAAACGTAGTTAAAGACATTTCAAAGTTGTAACCACTGTTTGTAAAGGCAGAAATCTACACATGCTAAAATCAGTGACCTCTTTCCTTATACAGACTGTTACTTTAATACAAAGCAAAATAATTCAAGTTTAAAAAATGTGTAAATTTTGAATACCATCATTAATGTTCTGCACGTTCATTGCAGGTAAACACTAAACAGACGCTTAACTGTGAACATACTATAGCTAGTGTGTCTGTGTGTTCATGTGGACACTGTCTCATTGTGACTTGAGCACCATTTTCAATTCTAGCAAGAGGAATGGAAGGCAATGTCCAGCATTGACAGCAGTATTCTTCTGACACCACAGACACCACCAGGAGAAGGGATTCAAATCCAATTTCATACTGCCTACTCCCTTTAGCCACTTTCTCCTTTCACATCAATCCCCTCTTGACAATAAAAGAAGCAAGGAAGCAGAAATTAAGAAAGTGAGGAAGAAAGAGATCAAAAGAAACACAGCTTTGGTATCCAGAATTAGGTAAAAATCCGTAGTCAGTGACTGTTTGTTTTAAAATGCACTAAAACCTTGTGCTTTATCTTTCTTATAACACTGTAAGGACTCAAGTTATACTGATCTTAATAACTGAAAATAGAGTGAAGCAATGACAGGCACAAAAACTAATGTTAGTTTGTGTGAAGGTTAGTGCCAGGGCCCTGAGCAGTGCTGCCCCTAGTGGTGTAGGGGTGTAAAGGCAGGCTGGCTGAGGTGCTTTGACACAACCAAGTGGTCATGGACATAACAAGCGCATTTGTTTAGTGCTGCATCCATCATTCTTCAATGGCAGAGGTATCAAGTAAGGCTAGCCCTCTTTACCCCCATCATTGCTATAGAGTGGTCACTTTGAATGCCTCTGAGGTGCATCAAGGAGAGCTTTTCTTCTGCTTTTTTTTGCACGTGTGGTGTGCAGGAGAAGGGGGTTGGAAGTGCAGGGGTTGATGATGGACACGAAGGGCCACTTCAGGACTAGACTGGAGGCTAATAGCAATGATCAAGCCGTCTGACTAGAGTATCCCACGTTGCTGACAATTGGTTGCCGTTACAGCCAAACCTGGGCTCTAGAACAGTCCCATTGTTGCAATGGCATCAAGGTTCTCAACACGTCCTGGGAATAGTGTGCGCCATTGACCCTGATAAGCAAAACTATGTAAAAAGATCAAATAATATCAAAATAATAATGACATTGCTAAGTGTCAGTTCCTGGGAATCCAGTGCTGGCTTTAGAGGGGTGGATCTTTTGCACCAGTCTGAGTGTGCAAACTAACAGTCTACGTAGAGGTGAAGGCAGAGGTGAGCTTCTCGAGAGGAGCTGCAGTGGTCAATGAGTAATAGTCATTAAGGTAAATGTGAAGGTAGGAGACTGAGATAAATAGAGAGCCCTTGCTCCCAGTCCAATCACTCAAAGGCTGGGACACTGTGAGTGCTGGTGGAGTGACAGAGCTCTTGTGTAGGGGACAAGGGGCTGCACTGCAACACTGCAGGCCCTTATAGTTCAGGGCGTCTGGGAAGCACTCAACTTGGAAGCATCACTCAGTCATGCCAACCGCAAACATACACTCACACATCTACAGTATGCACATAACCTTCAGTTAAGTACACACTTGTGAGAGAAGCATATCACAATGCACTCATGAAGTCACCCACAATTGTAAAGAGGCACATACATTCCCTCAAACATGCTGACATTCAGGCATAGTAGCACTAAGAGTAATTTATCTACTGATAATAGAGGGTTCAATATTGACCTCCACTGTGTGAGTTACTGTGTGGGGGGTGTTTAGTTATCCTGGATGACCCAGATCTGGATGAAGATGTTGATGCAGGAAACCCTCTAGGAGACGTGCGGAGAGGACGATGGGTGCTTCCAGAAACACCAACCCCGTTTGGTGTGTTGCTTGCGCAAAATCTCCTCCTCACGTTCACGCTCCTTCTGAGAGCGCAGATAGCGGTCCTCTTCTTTTAGGAACCACACAGGAGGCCAGCGCTGCTTCTCAAAGTGCTTCTGGTTGTCTACAGAGAGAGGGACAAAGATATATACAGAAAAGGGGACTTCAAAAAAAAGATAGGGGAGATGTCAGGTCTCAATTCAGATACACACTGAAAAATCTGACATATATATATATTTTATTTGTTTATATATATATATTTTATTTGTTTATATATATATATTTTATTTGTTTATATATATATATATATATATATATATATATATATATATATATATATGCCATCCCTGCTCTTCTTTTATTTTATTTTATTACTTATCTTGTGTGTTTAGTTTATTCCATTGACGTTGATGTCTGTAAATGTGGGACACTACTTTGACAAAAAAAATTCCCCTGGGGATTAATAAAGTACATATCTATCTATCTATCTATCTATCTATCTATCTATCTATCTATCTATCTATCTATCTATCTATCTATCTATCTATCTATCTATCTATCTATCTAAAATATAGGGGAAAATCAACATTGATAATTATTGGTGCACAGTAAGTGAGTGTAAGAATGTCATTAAATAGGTTAAATAAGGAAACAGTAATGTAAAGGTATAAGGATAAGTCATTAAGGAGGATCCACAAGAGGATGGATATTGCAGGACAGACAGATTGTGTTTGCTAAGCTCATGTGGGGCTCACATGTATTACCCACTATATTTTTAACTTCCTTGTGTCAGCGTTTTTTTCCAGACAAAGTAGTTATCTCTCCCACTCAAATCAAATGCTTGCTATAAACAAGTCACAGCATGCTATAATTCCTTTGCAATGTGCTTAACCCAGAAAACTTACTTGTGTTCAAACAAGCACTGCAAAGTCAACTTTGTAGGAGTTTTACTGAAGAGAAAGCTGCATATGTGAAAGGGGTTTGGGTGAGGCAGATCTACAGGGCCAAGAGAGGTGAGGTGCCTGTACCTGCAGACATGACCTTCATTTCTTTGGGAAACTTGCGACAGATGCTATTATAGTTAGTGCAGATGTGATGAAGACACCAAGCTGATAGTTGCTTGGCATTATGGAACTGCAAACAAACAAAAAAACAGAGAAATAGGTTACTACAGCTGTGAGAGAAGAGGCCTTTAAATGCTTCAGGGTGGAGTAAGTGAGAAAAAAAAACACAACGTAAAATTTGTCATTGGTAAATTACAAATTGATTTTTTAAAGAACCGTTTTGCAATAACATACCTGTGCAAGCTCAAGGTAAGCTAACACTTGCCCATCAATGTCACCTCCCTTTGCTGCCAACTGGAGAAGGTCGTCCACAGCATGCTGCTCTGGAGATGCATACAATGCACACAATAAAGTCAATAATGTCATAAATTATTTGTCTGTCTGGCAGTCTGCTACGAGCAACAACTCACTACACCTAACATCTTTTGAGTCATTGATGAAAAGGTAGTTTATACATGATGAAGCTTGATCAAAACCATATTCTGCAACATATATTCAAAAGAAGGCACTCAAGTAAATGCTTTTCTTTGCAATATTTCTCACTCTACAAAGTCTTTACCTGTGAGGGAAACTAGTCGTGGCAAACACAGACGGTTGGAAAGAATAATAAGTTCCATGGGCTCCAGACCAGGAGAGGGTGTCAGCAGACCGCAGTACAGGAACTCCAACACCCCGTGCATACAGGCTGCACTGGTGTTAGGAATGGACACCTGGAAAATGTCCAGATTGGAGAAACAAAACAAAACAAAAACATGAGTAAAGAAGAGCTGAAAATCAATGTGGAAATTAATGGATCCAAAAATAGACACACATTTTCATGAGAATTTAAAACAAAATGATATGTTAGCAAGTATATACTATATTACTGTTAGCATAATGGCTAGAAATGGGGTGGAGTGCAAAAAATCAGTGCAGAGTGTATTTGGAGGTAAAGGTCAGAGGACGTGCTGTTTTGGTAGCAGTGTTTTTGATCGAGGCTCGGATGAAAGCACTGTCTGGGGGCTAGTGATGTGAGCAACGCGACTATAGCTTAAGACACAAAAGCACACACAGGCAAGCCTATCAGACCCTTTTCACCAATGAGCCACTCAGACTAGCAATGTTCTCCTGTTATGCTCTTAAAATGAATTACAATAATATATGAACATAGGACATACTGTACTTACAGAGGCTAAATGTAAGTGACTATTCATGATGCCAGGACCACTCCAGACATGCACAGCTAAACATGATTGTATTATGAGGGTCAAACAACATATAGTTTTTTGGTGGGGCAAAAAAGTGCAGAAACGTCCATTATAAAAAACAAAACTTGCAATGACCTCTAGATGTCGCCATAGCATCAATCAGACCTTAGGTCCAAAAGGCACTTTCCATGCTGCTTTTCAGTGTAGCCCACTAACACACTTATAAAGCAGTTATATACATAAATTAATTTTAAAAAAAGAGCGAGACCTTTTTATGGTCCTAATTACTGAGAGTCTGACAAACAGCAAACAGAAAGTCAATGGCAGGTGATGCCGTTTCAGCCCAGCAAGGACCAAAGGAAGGCAAGAGAGACCTGCCCTCTCCAGGAGCTCTTCGAATGTACCCACTGGGAGGCTCTTCCACTTCCACTACCCTAACCAATTAGGAGAATGTCAGCTTGGCGCGACCTCTCGTTACGACTAAAATGTTACAACCCCAAGACGAGGGTGGTCTCCAGAACCTGAAGCCCCAGCTGGGGCCAGGAAGCATTAATGAGTGGACTCATCCACAGAATGGAAAAGAGCCATCAGCTGTTCTGACACACGTTCTTTTGTCCCCTCATTCTGCCGTCCAAGAGCTCAAAAACTCGTTTAGCACAGGTTTAAATGATTGTAAACCCATAAAGGACTAATTATCACGGTTTTTTACCACTTGCTGGATTTCATTGTATTGCATCTTAACTTGCAAACCTAAAGTCAGTTTAAATGTTTTATCAATAGTTGTATATCTGCTACGGAAACTGGATGATGCATTTTTTGTGTTATATCCTTGTTTATCTTTTCTTCTCTTTTCAAGTTTGATTATTAATATCTAATAATAGAGGTATCCTCAAGAGACATTTTCTGTTTCTACCCTCTTCTGAACAATATTCAAATGCAACATTTGTATACGTTTTATACATATATATGTGAAAAAAATTTAATATTCAGCTCAGAGAAAAAACAATGATGAAATCTAATGATAAAAAGGAGAAGAAAAAGGGTGTGAATGAGATAAAGTTAATCTGTCCTTGAAGAGATTAAAAAGGTCTCACGAATTTAAAGACGAAATGAGTGTAAAATACTTTAGAAACTCAAAACATTGTGTGGAGGAGGGAACAGCAGTGAATCATACAGCCGCCACCACAGATCAGGTACCGAGTAAAAAAGAAAGAGTATAAAACTCGACGTCATTCTTCCTCTGCAATAAAAAAAATAGGACATGATTTACTGTTAAATCTGTGGTCTACTCTTCAAAGACTTCTTAACAGGAAATAATCTACTGGAATGCAAATGGTGTACACACCCAAAGCATAATCCAGGGGTGGACCACCACAACACACCTCAAATTTTAACTATGACTAATGGGCCATTACGTTTTTCACCGTTTTCATTGTGTCAGATGTCTATAATGTTGACAAAACAATACAGCCACAAGTAATAATGCTGATAATGATCATAAATTAGGTCGAAACATATCTTAATGCTTTTCTGCACTGAACTAGAACTAGTCATCTAATCACAAAACAGCATCGCCACTGAAATGTGTGAAACTAAAAATACTGAGAAGTGTGATGTGAACATGGAACTAGAACCACATGGGCTGAACACACGCTACTCTCACACTTATAGTTCCAGGTTCTATGAATTTTTAGTTAATGGGTTATGTTTCTAAACAGAATATATCATCATATTATCATATTAACAACTTTGACACAGCCGACGGTCCAGTTCTGTTCAGTTACTCGAGAATTTTCATATATTTATATAACAATCTTCCCAAACCTAAGAGAACAGATGCAATGTGATAATATGATGATATATTCTGTTCAGAAACATAACCCATTAACTGTTACATTTTCCTGTACACTTTGGTTTATTTTGTAAATGTCTAAGAATATTGCCCTGTAGAAAAACTGAGTAAATGATTATAGACTTATCTTCTCAGATCTTTCACTTATTTTTTGTAAATCTCCAACATCCACATTCTCGTCTAGAGTAACTGGACAGAACTGGACCGTCGGCTGTGTCAAAGTTGTTGACTTTGTGGAAGCTATTGCTCTAAATGCTCTGCTTCTAAAAAAGACCAGTGGTAAATAGTGTAGTAAGCATTTTCGCTCACAACTACTGACACTGCTCTTCAAAATAGCATTTATCCATGAAGAAGTGTGCCTCAAGGTGAATACGATATGTTGTGAGTCAATGTTAAGGCAATTCTGTAATCTGCGTTTCAAATATTTGCCTGTTAAAAGGAGGAAATACGTCATTTAAGACAGCAGACAATCTGGCAATTGGCAGCTTTTCATTTGCATATAAATTCCTATTTAATAGTAATGCCAAAATACAAATGCAGATACATTTACATGCAAATATACTCTATACACCCTCATTAACACGAAGCCGACAGTTTCATTGTGCAGTCAGCCTTTGAGTCTTTGTCTCCAGCGCACCTGCCTTGTATGCTGTGCCAGCTCCATGCCATAAACAATGCCACACTAGCCACTAACATGAACCATTTAGAGTAACCATAGACACCAGCAGCCCATGCGCACCAAACTCTGTATCTCCTCAGTGATGCTGATGTCCTGTGCTCACCACCGTCTACAATAGCTGCAATGTCTTTTTTCACACCCACTCACACGGTTTGTTCTGGAATCAAATCCAGGCCGTCCGTGTGGAAATACAAAAAAAAACTAAATGGTTCATTTTTCTTCTAACATGTCTTCTATAACGTTGAGGTTTACACCTCAACTGGATACACAACATCTGTATTCCTTGTTTGTACCTCTCTGATTACTCACAATCCTTCTGAGGGCCTGAATCTATGTAACCTAACCCAGCTGACCGTGAAAGTAATCATAGCCCACAGGATCTGGTTCGGCAACACAGTGCAGAGAGAGACGACTTAAAGACAGACAGAGGCATGAACTTCCTCTCTGACGGGGTCAAGTCCGCTGCACATGCACTGAGAAGCACCAAACATCCAGAAGCTGAACCTCAGATTAGAGAGCGCACACCTGAATTACCACCACTTGCAACTGCAGTGGGAAAATAAGTAAGTCTGTGTGTTTGAGATGCTCACAAGTCCTTTTTTAACCAAGTCAAGTCTCAAATCTTTAATAAGGGGCAAGTCCAAGTCAAGCAGGGCTACTGTATTATCATCACTCCTTTATCTATATTGGCACACAATGTCAGTATTGATTAGTTGTTCAATATTGAATCACTTTAAAACAGGTTATATAAATGCAATATGAAACAATAGAACATCAACATTATTAAGGTAACGATAATAACATTAAACTATTTTTCAACAACATATGGCGTAATTTCACTGGGTACGCTAATGATAGCTTATGAGCTATTGTAACTTAACACAGACACCTAACCTCTCAAACCCAGCGTTTGAGAGTTCTCAAGATGCTGTGTGTAAGACTTAAATGCAACTTGAGTCCAAAGTGGTCCCAAGTCCAAGTGGTACATGTACATTTTCATTCGATATGTGCTCATTATGTGGGCAAGGCCTCCAGGGAGCTCGCAATTGCAGAGTTTCAACAACATTTGCAGGTGAAACGTTTGTACGGCAATCTGATAAAAGGCCTGAGGCATGCAGGGCCGTAAACCTTCACATACTAGAAGCAGACAATGAGAACAAGACAGACGTTTGCAGGATTTACAATGTCAGGAGAGTAAAACACCTTCCCAGTAATAAATCTTATCCAAGCAACCTGGTAACCTTTGCTCACTCGCTTCTTTTATCAGATGTTGCTTCTGTTGTTTGGAACAGGAGAGTGACTGACCTGAGTTACCTTCCTAAGATGCAGGACACAGAAACTAAATCCCTGCTAAAAACTTAAAGGTAACTCCATCCTAAATTTTATCCCGGTATGTCTGAACTCACCTCCTCAATGTAGCTTTCCATGAAAGAGCCTCGGAACATGGCAGTCATCCAGCTGCAGCTGGAGATGAGCAGGGGCTTGTGGGCCGGGAGGCAGCCATCGTCCAGTCGAAACACCACATCTAAAACCGGGGTGGGAAAAGAGCATTCATCTCTTGGAGTGCCACAGAAGCCCAAGCTACAGAGGGGGAAAGACAGACAAGGCAGACGTCCAGACACACAGGCAGAAGGCCAGACAGACAGACATACACAGAGACATAGACACAGGTAGACAGACAGAGAGATAAATTGACAGAAGGGCAGAACAGCCTTTGACACAGAGTCAGGGAAGGAGAGCAGATGCAGGACAGTAGGTCATGAAGTAAATCCTGTGTGGAATCTAGACTAGAGCTTTGGTAGAGAAAGTGTTGATAAGGAACACAGCAACTATATTAGTGTAGTATTGTCGTAACGGGCTAAATTGGGAAGCAAAGGATTTAAAAACAATCCTTGAGTAATAACTGTGATAAGCAGATCTGATAATACTATTATTTCTGCAAAATGTATCAATATAATATTTCATAAGCATTTGATATAAATATTCCCTTTACTATAATCATGAAGACAACAGAGACATTATAGAGAGAAGCGAATGTGAGCCAGGCTGTGTTCAGGGACAAATGTCTGGCTCTGGCTGCAAATGCTGTGACGACATGCATACCTAACAGCTTGGGAGAGCACACAACACCAGTAACACACAGGAAGCACACGTGAACAAAAGGCAAATCACCTGATGACTTGAAAAGGACTTCAGAAACCAGATAAACCACAACATTTACAATGTAACTTCGTACAATGAAAATATTCAATGGCAAATAAGTGATCAAAATGTACACAGAGCGTACATTTCCAGAGACTGTGAAAGAATGCTAGACATTAGCTAAGTATTTAATGTCTTTCTCGCGCATTCTCCTCATCAGCTTTTCATAATCCTCCACTACTCATACTCTCACACACATGCACACGCCTATAGACAAACACCTACTGGTGCATGTGTGGAAAACATCTACAATAACACCAATGCTATTGAAAGTTGGGGTTGGCACAGCAAAGTTTACCAGCAAAGGTGCCTTTATTGAGACACTCCTTGATGCGGTTGGCTCTACGGACGTGGAAAGCCTTGGTGATCTCCTGGTTCATGAAGCTCTCTCTGTTGAGAACATTTGCCACCATCATCCGCAGGTCAAACACCTCAAGCAGCTCTGCGATGGTGGCCACCTGCATCAGATCCCCTCGGCCCTCGTCCAGACTGCCTGTGTAAAGGTACTGAAGCACTGCCTGAAACCAGAACAAATTCAGAAGTCAAACATACATATTGCCCAATGATGCAAGAATATGTTTTTGAGATTGTGTTGCTTTAAAGTCCATCACCTTAAATGGTTCTTCCTGTATAAGCGCATCCATGGCGACCACAGTCATGAGTCGTGGGCGTCCCGTCATAGGATCATCAACATGCTCCAGACACACACTCAGGAACCCCCTTCCCCATCCAGAAAGTGCTCGACCAGTCCCCAGTGCTCCCAGGGAGTAGTGGGCTCGAGAAGGGAGCGCATTATCACTCTGAGAGGTCCTCAGGGAGCCCTGCTGGAGCAGCTGGGGTCGATGTAGGCCCCCCACTCCTCCATCTACCGCATCTTTATCAATGTCCAGGCTCTTGGTGCGCCCAGCTTGTTCCTTGGCTCCTCTCCTGCTCTGCTCATCTTCCTCTCCACTCTCAAAGTTTTCCTTGCTCTCCTGCTCTTCCCCCCATGGCCCCATGCATGATCCACCAATATCAAGGGTGAAGAGGTCATAGAACTTAGAGCAGGATGTTGCCAGATATACTTTGTGTGCAAATACGCGAGTGGCACCACCGTGCAGAAGGAAAAGAACATCTGTACAAAGTGGCTGGCAGAAAAGAGAATCAGGGCCCTCGCCATCTGTGGGAGGCGGGTCTGGGATGCCCACGATGGGTCGAGGTGGACGAGGAGGCAGGAAGGGGGCCTGGAGAAAAGGCCTCTGGACCTTTTTCAGGTGAGACTTCCAGAACTGAAGGTGACGACGGGAGATGAGGGCGGCTCGAATGGCATTGTCAAAGACATCTTTGACTCCAAACTGGGCAACAATGCTGGTCTCATAGTAGGGAATCCCAAGTTCTTTTGCCACTTCGTGGCCTCTCTCTGGGGGAAGGATATCGGTAGGTTTGATTGGTCTGTGGGACGGGAAGAGATATAGATGTAAAGATGACAGCGTTCAGATAAAGATGCAAGTAAAAGTACAAGTTAAAGGGAAGCAGGAAGTTGAGAATATTTTACACAACTTGTGATGTCTTCATCGGAGAACTTTTAACAACATGTATTTCTATTTTAATTTTACAACTAATCATATGACATACTTTTATGATGGAACAATTGGGATTAAAGATAATGAATAGAGCAGACAGAAAATGACTCGAAACACATGACAGGTTTTTCTTTACAACATTAATCAATAATAAGTAGAGCAATTGTCAATGTCATATCTGATGTGATTCAGTTAATCTCACGCTGCTAATACTACTGATAAACTGGAGCCACCGGAACGCATGTTTTATCTGAATTTGTTAATGCTTAATGAAGAAGGCTTCTCACTTGGCTAGGGGTCGCCGTGCACGGTTAACTGCATCAAGGTCGGCATAGCGCAGGTCCAGCTGGCAGCCAACCAGAATGATGGGTGTCCGGGGACAAAAGTGCTTGATTTCCGGGAACCACATGGTGCGTACGTGGCGCAGGGAATTGGGATTAGCCAGAGAGAAGCAAAGCACCACTACGTCAGACCTACAGGGAGAGGAGAGGTAAAAAAAAAGTCTTCATTTCATGTACTTATAACCTAGGAGAGATGGGAAAAAAAGATGGCAAGGGGGAGCTGATTTGTTGTGCCGTGAGCAAGAAGAGATTTCAGCAGAGCAAAGACATATGGCCTTTGATGGAGTAAAGGAGACAGAAAAGAAAGAAAAAAGGGGTCAGTACTGAGTCACTGAACATCTTGTCAGTTTATGTTAAAACATGTGTGATATGTGTAAATAAGAAGTGTGTTCAACTGCTGCAAGGCATTTTGGGAGCATCCACAGTGACATCAAGAAAGCTGTGGTCACAAGACGCATGTGTGGTGGGTGGGTGGGACTGTGTGTGCATGAGTTTGTCGGGGCCTTTGGGCTGGTGATCTGTGTGGCCCTTCTCTCTCATTCTCTTTCTCCCTCTTACGTAAATATCCCTAAGCCCTCCAAAGCCACATGGACCACAAAGAGAAGGCTAAAAATAGATCAGGATACATACACAAATTAATTTCCTTAACCAATGTGTTTGAGCAAGCACACAGCAGCACTTAGAGCTATAATCTGGTGCTGATACGCACGCCTGTGGCATGTTTACACATGCATGCCTGTTTCTAGGTAATGTAAAAGCAAGCTCTGTGTCAGTGAGACGGATCATTTAGAACTAGTACAATGATTACCATGCAAGAATCTATAATTCCTCAATGATCTACTTCTTAAAACAACACAACACAGGGCTTTGGACGCCAGCAGCACAAGACCAGGCCTATTTTGCATTTATATCAGTTTTGTAACTTACGTACCATATTGACCATCATTGATAGTCTGCAGATAAGGAATGTATATATATATATATATATATATATATATATATATATATATATATATATATATATATATATATATATATATATATATACATATATATATTGTCCTGTTTTTGACATTCGTCAGGTATTCGGAATACACAAGAGGAAATCAGGTGCTAAACCACATCCTGAAAGCAGCACCATTCTTTCCCTCCTGTTCAACAGCAAACATGACCTATTACTCTACTGTAGAAATAAATCTTATCGGCTTTTTTTTATTCATTAACTATTATAATATTTATTTTACTTTGTGCAAATCAGGTAAAAACTTCAGCAAAGAGCGAAAATTACACTTGTTTAAAAGTGTTTAAAAGTCTTTAGCAAAGAAAGAGTCCTATAAGATGTTTCGTACAAAATATATAAATTTGCATTACAAGACCAGTTGAGTTGCACAGCATTATATCAGTTTTTTTCTAAATGTCATAGTGAAACATGTTCCATAGTCCAACTTTACTCTCACTCATGTAATCTGTGAAAAACTCCTACTCAAAAGGATACACTACCAAAGTATTACATCACATCTCTCATGCACACGCAGACACGCACACACATGCGCACGCACAGGCACATGCGCACACTCACGCACACACAGTACAACCCATTAGCACTTTGTCAAAGGATCATTACCATGGTTTAGTCTGTTTGAGGTCATGTTATGTGTAGCCTTTGTTCTTTGTGTCTGAAGGATTTGTGTACAACCTAGGCTCTACTGCCATAGTTTGTGCCGGTGTACCTTCATGTTAGCATAACACACAATATGAGCGCAAGCAACAATTTTAAACCTGTCCAATCTTGATAAATCTTTTAAAAGCAGAGAATCAAGGTAAAGTTGGGAAAATCTAATAGACGATTAATCCATTCGTACTGATGCTTTGCATGCAGAGCTATTTCCAGATTCAACACGATCACCAATGTGTGTATATGACATGTACATGCACATGTAGATGTGTGTGTGCGCGTGCGTGCGTGCGTGTGTGCCTACGTGTGTGCGTGCGCGCACATGCATGTGTGTGTGTGTGTGTGTGTGGGTGTAGATCCAAACTACAAAGGTCATCAGCTGACAGACGATGTAAAAAGAGAAACATACATAGACACACAAACAAATACAGCAGAGATGTGAACGTTGTTAAATTTGGCTTAGCCTATTCTCAGACGGAGATTGTTTTCAAAACCAGAAAGTTCCTCTCTGAACGAAAGCATGTGACATTCTGGGTATTGTCTAATAATGTGATGTTTTGAGTTTTTATATCAACAAAAGGCTTCAGAGTGGAGGAAGGTGTGGGGAGGGTTTATGAGCAGCAAAGTGTCAAGGGTATAGAGGAGGCTAATGATGGAAGTTGAGTTCCAGAGTAATGAGGGAGACGGGGGAGAGGGGAGGTGAGGCAGAGAAGAGTCTGAGGGCAGGTTGAAGGAGAGGGCATGTCCTAGAATAAACAAGTGGATGAACATTGCTGGAGGAAGAGGAGGAGGAGGAAGAGCAGGTTGATGCCTGGAGCTGCAGACGCCAAGGAGGCAGGCGGGCGGAAAACAGCTGAGCTGGCACTGTGTCTAATCAGCTGACTGCAGGCTGACAAAGCATACAGGACATGCACACAGACACAAACCAAAACATACACAAACAGAGGCAGATCAATGTACAAATGTACAGACACTGAGGGAGTGGAAGAACACAGGAGAAGGGATTTTTAGACTCAAACTGAACTACACACAAACACACTTGCCAAAAGGTGACAGGGTGACAGGTTACACAAAGTGCATCCACCCACCCTTGAGGGAACTCAGAGACTCCCGATGTGATGTGTACATGCATGTGTGTATGCATGTTTGTATCCGGCTATGGCTTATGATGCAACGCTGTAAATGTAAGAGATATTCAATGACATAGGTATAAAATAATATTTCAGCATTGTGCTGAAAAAAAAAATTAAAAAAAATATTGTGTTGAGATAACTCATCTAATAATGTATGACACGTATCTTCACTTTTCTGTGTTACTGTCATGTGGTCAAGTTTGGTCACGTTCGTTTCAATTGGAATTTGCCGATTTTGCGTTGGCAATAAATACTTTTGCATTTCATGCCAATAAAGCAGCTTGGATAAGGGACGTAAGAGGATAGAGCTATGATCCAATCATGTCTGGTGGAGGAAGGATGTAACAGCTTGAGAGCAGAGTTCAACTAAAAAGCGTGGCAGCTGGATTACACACAAACATTTTGGGTAAGTAAATGTTACGTGGGCATTTGTACATGTGTGTGACAGGCAAATTGCATTCTCACTGTAGGTTGCTTTCTCCTGAATCGTCCAACAATGAATTTGGTTACATATTAGCCAAAATAAATTTTGTCAAGGCCTTACAAGTTGATAGGTGTTCATATTACTGTGCATGTGTCTGCTCACCTGCCATAGGCAAATCGTCTGTCTTTGTGATGATCCCCGAACGTGTCCCAAAGCCTCAGGGACACACTGACCTCATCCACTACATCACGAGATCTCTCTAACACCTGAAAAACAGTCACACGTTGCTGTAAGCAGGCCAGAGGTCATAGCTTCATTTTGATGTTTGTGTTTTTAGTGGAACTGAAGGATTATGTAATCACTCTGGGAGGGATAAAAAAAGAAGAAAAACATGTGATAAAAAGAAGTTTTGTTTTTTACAATATAAAGTTGCATGGTCAACGTTTTTTAGAATCAAGTTGTATTTCAGAAGCCTGAAGAGAGAGGTTTGTACCTGTGATACATATGAACAATAAACAGAATTAGCCTGAGTACCATATCCAACAGTGTAGCAGAGTGTGTCTATGTGTGGCTCTTTCCACACTGTGTGGCTGTGTGTTTATGTGCATGTGTGTGCCCACCTCCTGGCATACACGGTACTGGTCGATGGCCCAGACGGTTGGCACGTGGGTGGCAAGCAGCTGATACTGTGTGAGGGTGGCATTGCACGCCCGGGCACAGATTAGCCTGGTCTTGCCTACTGCATTATCCCCTACCACCACACATTTAATAGTTTCCACATTGGGCCGCTCATAGTCTGTGTCTATATCCATCGAGAGGGCCCTGCAGAAAGGAGAGAGAGAGAGAGAGAGAGAGAGAGAGAGAGAGAGAGAGAGAGAGAGAGAGAGAGAGAGAGAGAGAGAGAGAGAGAGAGAGAACAAAAAGAGGTTAATTCAATATTCATAGGAAATTAAAATCACATTGAAACACATCCCAGGAAAACTGACACTGCAACCGGCAGCAGGTACAGTGTAGCTTCTAATTCTCGCCCAGTCCAGGCTAGGGAGGCTTTGTTAAGGCCCCCGTAGCTGTACTGACCAGTGTTCAGACACGTCTGCCAAACTCTTCAACAGAACACATGGTCCGCAGGCTGAGGAATGAAGGGACTGCAGAGCTATTTCTGTAACAGCACAGAGAGAGGGAGAGAAAGAGAGTGAGACTTCCCATGAGCTCACTGTCCTTTTCTCTCCTTCTCTCGTCTTTCCTTCTATCCGTTCCCCTTTTGATCCATTAAAAGCATCTTTGCTTCACAGAAAACATAATGCAAAAGTGATGGAACATCTACCTTGGCAGCACAAAAGACAGACAATAAAATTACTCACAAGGGCTTTCCTAATAACTTTTTAGGTCATTCAAGAGCTCAGAGAGAGCTGTGTGTAATCTGTTGGGTTCAAACATATTTATTCTAGGCTTACATAGAATGGTAAGTAGAAAAAAAAGTGTTGTTGCATGTTTGACCACCTGTCAACTCTGCACAAGACAGAGGTGGTTATGTGACACAGCTTGACTGGCTTCCTCTTTTAAAACCACACATCCCTGTGAAAAGCTTATCAAAATCCCCTTTCCATAAACTGCTTACAAACATTTCTGACATGTCAAAACACATGTTAATACCCATTTTCCAAAAACATTCCTGGAAGAATCTGCTGTACTGCATAAGCAGCCCACACACAGTTAAACCAGAAGTCAGAAAATCAGTCGATTCGTCTACTTGCAACTATTTCCAAGACCCACCCCATAAATAGAGCAACTGAAACATTCATGAAGGGTTTGCTAATCCTTTAATGTGGATGCCAGTGCAACACTTCAGACAAACAGCCCAAAATGGCATCTATTCATCGCACATATTAGGCATGTGTGCACGCTGCTAATCAGTCATGACTTGTCCCTACAGACCTCAAACCTGTTTATAATACCACTGCTACAATATAGAGTGTATTTCTTCCCCAGCAGAGACCTCAGGCAATGATTTACCATGCCAACATAGACAAAAGCATCGTCCCTGTCAGAAGAAGTCCCAATCACGTCAGCAAGAAAATACAGCACACAGAGCCTACCTTTGTCTATGTGAGCTGAAGAACAGTATCCGTCAAAGAGACCCGTTCTTGAATGGTCCATATGGAACAGTGCCTTTCAGAGCTATAAATACCATGTTTTCCTTGCCACCTGTCTAGCTGTGACACCCTCTGAGACACAAACTACAGGTAGAGGAGTAAGATAGAAGAAGCAATAAAAAAGTTACCACGACCCTGCAGTTATCTAACAGCTATCCGCCTAATGGTCATGGCAGCAGCCCTCTTTGTGCTCTATTAGGAAAAGAGGGCTGAACAGCCAAATATGAAGCCTAACATATTCAGTAGCATCTTCAATATGAGAGGATGCAGAGTATTGTAAATTCAGGGTATTTCCAATGCAACATTAGATAAGCAAAAGGGATTGCAGGAGAAACAAGGCAGGGGCGGGATTATTAGAGTCTTAGAGAGAAAGAGAGGGACTGTCAGCCCAGCATTAGAATCAGTCCGTTATGCCACTGGGATCAAAAGGGCAAGACCTGCAATAACCGAGGCAGCTCAGGGGAACACATCACAGCTTTCTCTGCTGCTGCTTCTCTCTACCAACAAATATGTGGATCTCTAAGAGCGGAAGACGGATAGAGAAAAAGAGACCAGGGAACAGTTTAGGATCATGTACTGACCCAAAGGAGTCTGGAAGTCAGTAAGCAATATAGGCATGTGAGCATGCATGAGTGCATGTGTGTGCACGTGGTAATGAGCTTAAGGCCGGCCTATGAGGCATAGAATGATGCGAGCAGTGATGTAACCAGGAGGTGGAGTTGGTGGTGGTGTGGACAGTTTCCCAGGGGGATCAAGAGTACCCGGCTCCCAGATATCATCCTCCATGTGAGGCTGTGCATCAGGCTCCGAGTGAGAGTCTGGTCATGCTCCAGTCAACATACATAACACGATTGTTTACTAGCACACCATTGAACTTTATAGATTTCTACCTGCTCTCAGGTTCATGTTTAAAGTGCAAGCGCTTTC
>NW_027176229.1:14331608-14341608 GCF_023055335.1 Clinocottus analis | reverse complement strand
TCCAAACTAAAATCCAGATAAATGATGCAATAGATTAGTTATTCATGGGCAAGGAAGAGACCTTCTCTTCTATGGTTATTCTGTGTGTTCATAGCAACTAGCTATCACATAGCAACACTTATTCATTGCAACAAAAGACAGGAGCCAAGAAAGAAAAGGCAAAGCATGGATCGATGTGAAAAACACCCAGCCTTTTGACCTTAACTTTTTTCTAATATCTTGATGACCGGGAATTAGCTTCTGGAATGTTGAACTATATCCGAGAAGAAGAATGCTGCCATGTAAAATACATCACTGTTCTGCCAGCAACGTAAGTTACTTTGTGAATTGTATATTATCCAACTGAAGACAGGGACCTTTCTCTGATCCATCTGCCTTTCATTGTAGCCATGCCTACAATTATAGATAAGAAGAGAAAATGTATTTTGTATTAAATTGAATTTTATCTTACATTTAATTTTGGACATTTTGCAGTGTTTGGCTATGTGGGGACCGAGGAGTCAGATCTGCCAATTTCCTTTCATGATTGTTGAAGACTGAAGATGGACATCTACTGGTAGAATTTGGTACTGACCTCTCTGAAACAAAGAAGGTATAAACAGCCCTCTCTGCTACATTATGTCAGTGTTAAAACTCAAGGCCACTCCACATATAGCCTACTCTCTGTAAGCCATATCTTTGAGCAGAATAACACTGGCTGCCACACTATATACATTAAGTCAAAACAAAAAATGTATTACTTGACCTTTTTTTCCTCAGTCTGTCTCAACAAACTGTGTTTTTATGTATGTTCTTGCACCCAACAAGCAAAATTCCACCTGCAATAACACCAGCAACAACACCACAGTTACGCCAACAACGCTTTAATGTGGAGTTTAAGCGGAGATGTCTTTTTTTACATCTATTTATCTAGCGCTATCTTGAAGCCCTGAGAAAACTCTGGCCCCTGACCTGGCTGGCATGGCCAGAACGAAACAGCATGAAAGATGGACCGGAATGCTGCTGGAGCAAGCAGGGGTTCAACAGCACTGGCACTGAGAGGGCTTAGAAATGTGGTGAGGCGGGCCCTTTGTTGGAGAGATGTACTTGTGAGAGAACTCTCAAGCAGCACAGGCTGAGCTCATGTCTGGCCTTTTCAGCTACAGTAGTCCAGAATGGACTGAGTGGCTTTGTTTTTTAGCTTTATCGTTCTTTTATTCACTGTGTGGGAAGTCCACTCCCATTGCTTTTACACTTTGGTGAGATTAAAGTTGGGAGAATGAGCTGAGATCATTCTTTGGCATAACTACCTCAATAAGGAGTGTCCTGCTGCTTGGATAAATACTCAGTTTAGTCTGCAGTATATTCAACTCCATCCAATGTTCCTAAAGGTTTTTTCTAAGGGTTGAATTTGTTTATTTAGGGAAAAACATTTTGTTGTAAATCCCAATTTGGTATCCTGTGGATACCATTTTCCCATTCACGATACTTTCATCTTACCTTTGCAAATGCCTTCACCTCGGCTTTCATCAAACACTTAAGAAGGGCTTTATTTTGCAATAAACGATACAGTTCATACAAAGTATGAATTGTTGGTGTTTCAGTAATTATCCACTTGCTTACATTATGGATGCCTTTGGGCTCGATGACATCATGCATTTTAATTTTTTTATTTTTAATTTATTAAATAAATAAAATTATTGAATGTGACGGGGCCTTAGGGGAAGTGGGGATGAAAGGGGAACCGACACGTTTTAACAACCCTAAGTTATAATTTTAGAATGTGTTTAAAGGACACAGATTCATTACGAATATTTGGCCAGAGATATGTTTTGGGTGCGGCTGTAGCTCATGGGGAGAGTGGTCGTCCTTTAACCACAAGTTAGCCGGTTCAATCTCTGGTCTCCCCATAGTTCCCATGTTGAAGTGTCATTGAGCAAGACACGCAAAACACTGACACTGAACCCCCAGTTGCTCCCCGGGCGCTTCACAGCTGCCCACTGCTCCCTAGGGTGGCATAAATGCAGAGACCAAATTTCATGCACGTATGTAAATATAGAATATGATGACCGCACATGAATACATTTTTTAAATGTATTTAATATAGAGCACTTTGGAATGAAACTCTTCCCCTCATCTCTTCCCCTCTTGTCCACTTCTCCAATGGCCCTAGGCTCCCCCCGACAGCTCGCCCAAATATCCAACAGGCCTGCGCACCCCCTGCCTCAACACTGTACTGGAACTGTTCTAAAGCTGTCAAAACATCTAGCTTCTCACACTCCCCAAGTCCACAGAGAGTTCTCCTCAGAAACGTACGGTCCCAAGCACTAATAAACACACACACACACACACACACACACACACACACACACACACACACACACACACACACACACATACAAGACACACTCAATGGAAAACATGCAGCCCCGTATACACTGACACAAGTAGGTCAAAGCTACAGTGGGTCTTCCAAACAGTCCTTCAGCACCATGGAGCTGATAACAGTATCTTAGATTAAATTCTACTTTCAGCGCGGACACAAACACACACACACGCATATGAATAAACACAACATACCACATGCACGTATGTAGATCTACACTGTGAGATGATTTGCTTCTTTTTTAACAGGATGACGTAATTCTGTTTTGCCGAGCAACAAGAAAAACAGGAATTTCAATTTGTTCCTCTGGGAAGAAATTTCTGAGGTCGAAGGTGAAGCGTGAGAATGGAATGAATGACTGGAAGCTTAAGTAAAATGAGCCTCTGGAAATCTGGCATTCCTAAATGAGCCAACTTAGAAGAACAGTGAAAAACAGAAACATCCATACATCGATGCCAATATCTTAAATCTGAATTACCTTTTTATCCACCACTCTTAATCTCTCTCTCTGTTTCTCTCTCTCTGTTTCTCTCTCTCTGTTTCTCTCTCTCTCTCTCTCTCTCTCTCTCTCTCTCTCTCTCTCTCTCTCTCTCTCTCTCTCTCTCTCTCTCTCTCACATGCACACTTTGACACAGAGAGGTGTCTGAGCCGGCACCCTGACATGAAACATGAAACTAAGCGTTTTGTAACAGTCGGCCTATGTGGCAATGGGTAGTGGGCATGTTAGCAGTGTGAGTTGAAGTGAAAAATATTCAATGCTAGATAAGGCCTGAGAGTTAGTACAGAAAGAGACAGACAGAGTGCAAGAGACAGTGTGAGGATATTGTTTACTGAATAACTTATCAGCAGCTTGTCTTTTCTACAGTCAGTTGGTAAACTCCGTGTTTGTGACCAGCTGTTGTTGCCTCATTATATCCTAATGAAGACATTGAACACATTGCTTACAACAGAAAAATACCAAAAAACACGACAATGGACTAAAAGGCGACATTAGTCAGGAGTTAATGAATGTAATCACTTGTGAATGCTGTTTTTTTTCTAGCACAACACAGGTTGTATGCCTTGTAAAAACAAATCTATCTAAAAAGAAAATGGTTTATATAAACTTGACAAAAAGGCTTTTTAACACAATTTTTTATTAATTATGTTTGTAATTCTCTTTATTTGAATGACCAAATCAAGTTACATTTTACCCAAACTGTACAAAAAAATAGTGTTTTTCCTTGTACAGGACGAAGTACATTTAAACCAGCTGTGCACTCAATGATTTCAAAGAAAAAGTTTGTATGATTAAGGTTTATGAGCTATTAAACTGTGCCCAAGGTCTCCTGTATCCCAAACAGTAAACTAAAGTTAGAACACTTTCTGTTGACACACTTGTCATTTGGTATTTCTCCCCCGTTGCAACAGAATGTGTTTACTGATTATGATACCGATGTACGATCAGGTCAAGTCTGTGCTGGTGGTGATTGGCCATGATGGTGGAATGTGTCTGGAATGTAAAGTGGCCTGAGGTCCTAGGGCAAAGGCTGGATAGAGGTGGGAATAGCTCACCAGAAGGCAAGGATGGAAGGTGGGCTGAGTGAAGGATAAAGACAGCACTGGTGAAGGTGGTTGGGGGTGGTGGTGGTTCTCTGTTTGAGGATAAACAGACCTCTGATTATTCCAACTTACATTTTTACTGTGAGTGTCTCACTGTCCCTTGGTAGCTGCCCTCTGACTCCATTTAGAGTCATGTGAAATCTGGCACACACAACCACCAACAGTACATCTGCCACCATCAATGCAGACAGTACCCATGTCATGTTACCTCTGTTTTTTTTTTGTGGCTCTGGTTTCTTGGCAAGGCCTCAAGCCTGTTTCGATAAACAAGATGTACAAGGGTTTTTGAGAGGCTGAAAGTTTGAGTGGATGCTCAAAAATTCTTCAAACTGCATGCATGATATACTGTCTGTACACTGTCTGCATTCTGACCTGAGGGGATTGAGATTGTACAGGCATGTTTGGCTAGTTTTTCTATTCCCATATTCATGTACAGACACACAAAATATCCTGACTTGACCGACTCTTGGTTTTTACATTAAATGAAACATGCAGGCACAAACATGCTCCACTACTAACAAACACATTCTTTGTAATGTACACGCATAAACAAATACTAATGCACACTCTCTGCTGGATGGAGGCACATGGGTCAGTAGAGGCACCTCTTAAGCTGTGGCTGTCAAGTGGCAGGGCTAATCTCATTAAGGCTCTCTTCAGCCGCTGCTCCAAACCCTTAAAGTGATAGTTCACTTGCTGGAAAATTAACACATTTGAATCCAAGCATAACTTTAAAACTTGAAGTGGTGACATTTTGTTGGGGGAAGTAGTGTCCTATTTATAGTGTGTATTATCGGTTTGAATGTGTTCCTCACGACTGCAAGCAAATAGAGAGTTTAAAGATCCATATAATGATGCACTTATATTCAATAAATATCACAGTGGCTGGTTGACTTATAAAGGAGCACTTAATGGTGTGATTAATGCTCCACCAACGTGAAAAATCCCTTTAATTACCTTGGAAAGTGAATGCTAAGCAAGTAGGTTCAGGATCTCGTTGGTGGATTCACTGGCTGAACAGGCCTGAGGGCATGATAGGGAGCAAAGTGAGCTGTGCTTAGGTCAAAGGTCTTCCTCGATGAAAGAGCAGCCTGGTTAAAATACATGGAAGAGCCTTCTCGAGACTCTCAACATGTGATTGGGCACAGGGCCCGCGTGACCATCAACATGCGCTGTGATTGGTCAGTGTAGCTACCATCTCAAACGTTGAAGCTAAAATATCAGGATTTACTGATGACCCCTTTTCCCACAGTGGTTATGTGCGTCTGGTGAGTGAAATGCTGATTATGTTACTGTTTCATACATTTGCAGTCGTATTTAATCATAAACAACTCATAGCATTATTGCTGCTGCTGCTGCACCTGGGGCTGCTGGTGGCTCTACTTGCAGTCTATACCCGCGGCCTCTCCCCCGTGCCAATGTGCA
Source organism: Clinocottus analis (assembly GCF_023055335.1). Classification (NCBI taxonomy): domain Eukaryota; kingdom Metazoa; phylum Chordata; class Actinopteri; order Perciformes; family Cottidae; genus Clinocottus; species Clinocottus analis. The sequence goes on along the minus strand of NW_027176229.1, from coordinate 14,336,216 downwards.
CCGCTGTCGCCGGTGCTGCTGTGCAGCAATGTCTTGTCTGTGCACTGCGGGGGTTTTGTTATAACTAAATGTGACTGGTTGGTTGTTGATATGGACAACATGCATTGTTAATGACGCCGGTTGGGCTGGTCAAGTCGGTCAGCCAGGGTGCACATCATCGCGAGCCACTGCTCCACGGAGTGAAGCCCGCATGGACTTTGGCGGGGAGGGGCTCCGTGGGTCAGGTCCGCGGGTCAGGTGTCTGCTGCGGAGTGGGTCTACACATGGTAGACTGTATGAATGCGCCGTGTATTAAGTGTTTTTGGTCTGTGATAGTAACTCTAGGGAGACTTTTTCCCCCCAGTCCACACGTGATCTGGACTATACGGCACTCAGGACTTGGTCTAAAACCACAACCCGCCACTGGTCTATACACTTCCCTTACAGATGTTGGACAACACACCAAATGAGAGACAAAGCACAGCACAGAATTCTGAAGAATAAAGACGGGTTGGTACCTGATAGTAGGATTCTGACTCTCCAAAGACATAACCATGTCAAACCTCTTTGCTACATCTTGCAAACGTAAGTTTAACAAGTTTAATCCTCTGAACATCTTCTCTCTGCCATGTCTGATTAGATTTGTAACACTTACTCCCCAGATGCAACATTGGTTCAATGTCGGTTTGAAATTGATTTAACCTCACAGATATATTCCCTTGCAATTCTTTAACAATGTCCTAATCCATCAGCAGGGATAAGAGTGGAGCTTATCATGTATTACCTGCAAAGTGCCTTAAATGGGATAATTTGTTTCTGGAGCTCGTTAATGTAAAGATAGCAAAGTAAATTCAATTGGATACGGTTTTAAGAATTACTTTTTAACAAATGTTAAAGATGAAATGATGTACTGTATGTGTCCCACTTTTTTTCTTTAGTATGGCCTATTTTGAGAAAGAGAGAGTATGGCCTATTGTGAGAGAGAGAGAGAGAGAGAGAGAGAGAAAGAGAGAGAGAAGAGAGAGAGAGAGAGAGAGAGAGAGAGAGAGAGAGAGAGAGAGAGAGAGAGAGAGAGAGAAAGAGAAAGAGAGAGAGAGAGAGAGAGAGAGAGAGAGAGAGAGAGAGAGAGAGAGAGAGAGAGAGAGAGATTGTATAGATATATCTTCTATCATTTATTGAAGGTACTGTGATTAAGTCTGGTGTTTACTGATGATCAGTCATAGTCATTGTATAACAGTCACCAGATAATGTTAACCATGTATTTGCAGGAATTAGGGAATAAGCCAAACACAAGATACATATCAAATGACTGATTATCGTGCTAGTATCTAACAGTGTTGACTCAACTCAATCTGCCTTCTTTCTGTTTCAGGTGGGTTGCCATAATGGCTAGCACCATGCTCTGCTCGTAATACCATAAAGAGCATCGTTGAGCAGCCTCTTAATGGCAGACCAATGGATTGTAAACAACAACGTACTGTAATGTGTCATCTGCCAGGAGGTTTTTCCAACAATACTTGCAATCTAAATCAATCTGACACCACACTGCTACCTGTGGGGATGTTGGGAATGTTGGTAACCTCTCTGAACCTCAGACAACTCTGCAGACACTCACACTCTGGTGAGGATGTATCAGAGTAAACTTGACTGAACTGGTGTTGGGATCAGACAACAAACAGGAAAAAATGACAGAGGGCAAATAGAGCTCTTAGACATGTGACGCATAGGACAGAAAAGAAATATCTTCTTTGGTTGTTTAAGTTGCAATCATCTGCTCATGCATTAACATACACGTGCAGCCATATTGATATATGTATAGTTCTTGAATGTAATGGAATAAAATTGTGCAAAGCTCTGACCAATGGGACAGTAACCAGGAAAAGGGGCATACGGGAGCAAAAGAAAAATGCAAACTTTGTGAGGAAAAAGAGGTATTTGGCCTCGGCACAGGTCAGTCAATATTCCAGAAAGAGCCTGATTAAACACAAACTAAAGCCAAGCCAAATACTTCTGGACTTCAGTCTGGCACATAGAAGCAGAGATTACACTGCACACAGTCAATATATCAACCAAGCATACTCTGTAGAGTACTGTATAGGTTCCCAGCCTTTTTTGGCTTGTGACCCATTAAGCAAAGTACCTGAGACTTCTTATCACACGTTGCATATGTCCACCAGTGACAACCAGTTAAACTGAAGAGTGATTTCTTTTCAAAGTTTCATTTGGATACGTTTTAGAGGCTCAAAGTATCCAGTAATTCATTAGAAATAAAGAAGAAATTAGAGAACAGTGGATAAACACGGCTCTTTAAGCTGTGAAAACTTATGCTTAAAAGCTACATGCTGCTTTAATCAGCTAATACTGGCTTTTTTTTAAGATACAGATGCAAATTAAATTGCATTATGTAACTGTTGTATATGTTTGGTGAGTATATTTAACTGCAAAATATCTAACTCAATACATTTTACGATAATAACCAAATATCAAGAATGAGTAATAATGCAAAATGTTGATATATACCAATATGTTTATGCTGTCTTTTTTTAATAAGTATTCCTAAATATCTATATTGGTATCAGGGTAAGAAAAACAGTATCAGTCTTCCTCTATTTAAAACCCACTGTTGCTCAGATACAGAAATAGAGAGGAGGAAATGGATGGGTGGTGAAGAACCGGAGTGTAAAAAGCAAAACTCACAGACAGACTGAGACAGACAAATAAACCACATTACAGAGAGCTGGGGCATAACAGGAAGGTCCTTTGTTGTGTTCAGTTCAAATGCCCGACATGTTGTTTATCTAGTCTGTTCATTAGATTTCCTCATATTGTGTTGCACTTGCATAAACAAAAATAAACCTGTTGTGTTGTGAAAACCTTGCATCTCACGGGCAAAAAACAGCAAAGTATTTATCTCAATGGAAAGACAGTTTTGACTTCATCTAATAGGGCTTTGAGAAAGTTTGAGTTGATTTTGTAACCCTGACACGTCAAAGATGTTTCTCAGGCAATGCAGGAGCCATGTCATCCTTCAGCTGGCCACAGAAATCACAGCTTTTCACTCAACAGCAGTGGGATGCAATACCCTACACACTGCTTAAATCTGTCAATATGGAGGTCAGCATTGAACTCCGATTGCAGGAATATCATCAAACAAGACCACACATGCATGCACAGAGATGCTCACAACTTATGCACGATGCACAATGTTGGCATCCTAAAATAGTGTGATGGAAAAATCTATACTGGTGTCCAGTTATTTCTGCACCGGTGCCCCATGGCCTGGTGATACAACCGGCATACAATAGTCACCTCACCCTCTGACCACATGTCATTTATTGCAAAGCTGAAGCACTGCCACTAAGGCTTTAACCATTTAAATAAGGGCAAGGGGCATTGGGGTGGAAGCCCTTTGCACATAACTGTTGATCCCAGCTAATCCAAACCACTTGTGAACAGAGGTCCTTCAGACCAGAGAAATGGTTAGAAGGGACACACTAGGATGTGCAAAATGTAATGTACTCATTTCAGAATGTCCGAAACACTTGTATACAGCTTTTAACCATTTAGTTTAGATTAACAGTTTGTCCCTACTGTATTATTGATCACTTCGGGGAGGGGAAAATAAAAAGCAATTTAAGTGCTATAATGGAGACTAACAACACTCAGGAAGTCAATGATTATTTATAATAGGACCTCTGTTGAGAATGCACCCATATTAAGAAGCACATCATATAAATTAGTAATGATATTGATGATATCAAATAAATATGTTGAAATGAGAGTCATGTATTCTAGTGAGGAATAGAGAAATACTATATTGACTCTCTCTCTCTCTCTCTCTCTCTCTCTCTCTCTCTCTCTCTCTCTCTCTCTCTCTCTCTCTCTCTCTCTCTCTCTCTCTCTATTGATATATTTGTATCTCTCTATATATACAGTACTACTTCAATACTGAAGGTACTGAGACTAAAGCCTGGTGTTTACTGATGACTTGTTAGGCAGCCAGAAACAACTTGCTATTAAACCTCACTTTGATGCCATGTTAATAGTCATAGTCATTGCATAACAGTCACCACACAACTTTGACCCTGTATTGTCATGAATTAGGGAATAAGCTAAACACAAGATACATATCAAATGTCCGAGTGTCATGCTAGTATCTAACAGTGTTGCCATAATGGCAAACACCACGCTCTCAATACTCAATAAGATAAAGAGCATCATTAAGCCGCCTCTTAATGGCAGACCAATAGGTTGTAAACAACAATGTACTGTAATGTGTCATCTCCAGGAGGTTTTTCCAACAATACTTGCAGTCTAAATAAAAAAAAATCAATCTGACACTTGTGGGGATATTGGGAATGTTGGTAACCTCTCTGAACCTCAAACAACTCTACAGACACTCACACTCTGGTGAGGATGTATCAGAGTAAACTTTGGGCTGGGGATATGTTTTACCCTCAATTTCTCTTAACGAAGGAGATGTCGTATGTAATGGCTAAAAATAGATCCAAGCTGAAACTGGCTAGCCAAACCACATAAATGATGGTGAGTCAACTTCAGATTTTCATGGAGAGCAAACCACAGAGACTGGAGTCAGACAAACACTGACTAGGATGATGACATAACTCT
>NW_027176229.1:14284108-14326608 GCF_023055335.1 Clinocottus analis | reverse complement strand
TGGATGCAAACATCGAATCACAACTCACACGTTTTACAGCACTTGCTCCGACTCCGCCTGGACTTGAAAGTCCTCAAATTATCGGTTTCGTTTCTAAGCGCTCGTGTTTGGTGAAGACCTGCCGGGAACTGACAGAAGAAATAGACTCCCGGCTGTTGCAGCCGAGAGACGCCAAGAGGAATGTAATTACACGAAGACTGCTGCATGTTGCAGAAGCAGCAGACATGCTCTTGTTTGCAGCCCCCCCCCCCCCCCCACACACACACACACACACACACACACCCCGCCCCCTCGCTATTGTGTCTGGGCTGGTGTCAGCCTGTGGTCCTGATGCGAGTTTGTTCCACGTCCCTTTGTTGTTTCCGTCACACCAAGAGGAGGGAGCACATGGAGGAGAGAGCCCCTTTCGACTTTCTTTTGTCTGTCTTTTTCTTTTAGTAATGACGCGACTCTGACTTTACATCATACATGCACTATAGGGATTTTTCCGCGATCGTTTTTTTCCGCACATGCATTTTATCCTCATGTGTAATCGCATCTCAAATTATTTCTATTGATTTAATGTGTTCATTTCCCATGTATAAAAACAGCATGTCCTATAATAAAAGTCCATTTGGATTTTCCTCCGCCGCGCCCATCTTTTTTTGTCCTCGACTCCTCTCACCTAATTTCTCGCCAGAAGTTTAGTCCTCGCTGGGTAGGAGTGACGCGGTTGTCTCTGTCTCTCTCACGCTCCTCTTCTCCCGTTGTCTCTCTTAGCGGCCGCAGAGCAGTTATGTTTCACTCTAGACCAGCCTTCACCACTACAGCACGCCAGCGTCTGACAGCGCAGTGACGACAGCCACATCGCTTATCACCAGTGCCACACCCATCCATTCATAAAGTAGAGCGCGTGCCAGCCTCCAGGCCGGACTGTGAGCACGCGGGGTGGTAAAAGATGCATAGGGACATGTGAAATGATATCAATATGCCACGAATTTGAGCGTCTCATACATTAAATATATACTATTTATGTAAGACTTTTACCATCTTTAGAAATGCAATAGTTATTTTCCACAAGGATAAATACTGTATCTATAAAGAGGCAATATGCAGTAATGTAACACACTTAGTGAGTTGCATTACGTTTGGAAACCTGCATATTTCACAGATGGCAATAACTGAAACAATAACTTAGTGTATGGAACATTTGATGATGACTTCAATGTTTTGAAAGCGAAAGAAAAAACATTGTTTATCATTTTATGATGGTTAACACAATATTTTGGACTGTCAGTTGGCGAAAACAAGAAATATTGAATTGGTTAATCAAGAAAATAATCTTAAGGTTATGCAAACAGGTTAGTGTCTAGTTGAGCCACAACAGTCCATGACACTTCATACACTGTGATATACATAGCTAACATGAACATGAACTTGAACAACTATGTGATCTTGCTTAAAAGCACTTCAGGAGGGCAGGTGCTCACCGCCTCTGGCTTAAAGTGGCTCCTCCCTGCTTAGACGAACATAATGCTGACTATATGTCCACATAACCTACCTGTTTGTGAGAGGCTGTGTAACAGCATTTCAACACCTTTGTTTTGATCAAAACCCATTTCATTTTAAAACCATTTGGGTGGATATTAAAAAACAACAAGACGTTACTGAACACTTCAGGGAGAATTCTGCACAGTCATACTGAAGTTTACCGGAGAAGCCATTAATCACGAATCAAACACCTTCTATGTGCTTCAAACATGTTTGTGGCCAAACTCCTCTGACATTGATACCCAGGAGATGCCCAGTAAACCAGAGCTGCATGGACTTCTTCAGTTGTCACATATTAACAATAGCCAGACAGCTGGGGAAGCTGAGAGACTCTTGGTGTTATCAAAGTATTGCTGAACTAAGTCATGGAGATATAATCAAATTACAAAGTATTCAACTTCCCTGTTTATAAAGCAAGCAGGGAGAGCATGGCAATGTACAAAATGACAGAAGAAGAAAAAAAGATTCAGTCTTCAGTGTCAATTTCTTTATTTGAATTATCAAAAAAGCATGACAGGATTTGTCATAAAAGAATAATGCTGTTTTCTGTATATGCAAGTCTGTCAGGAACTTGGCAGAAGCATACATGTCAGGCTGGGGCTGTGAGAGGCCCCCCAGTCTCTCACAGATTCTCTATGACTCCTGCTCAGTTAGGCATCTAAGACAGCAAGTGCCCTGTGAAGGGAACGAAGCGGCCTGCCCAGGCTTGCTCCTATCTCATCTTGCATGCAAGTCCTAGGCAACCATCATTAGCCTCACACACAGAGACACACACCATTATAGATGGGTGGCGGAACATCATGCTGTGTCCATGACAGGGATACCATCTTGGGATGAACTACTGTGTGGGTGTGTGTCTACCGTACACCTGTGTGTATTGCGCGACACACAGGTGTACTGAACCTTTATCTCAAAGTGTCTTGTGCAGCACTTTTCCGCTGCCAGTGAGCCCTGCAATAGCACTATTGATGCAATCGCATGGGCACAATAGGGGCACAATAGGGGTATAATGGGGGCGTCCACATGGTTCACCCCTCTCTCAGTAGCTCTTCTGATGGAGTAAACCGCTGATCCCAGAGTTGTGAAAGGCTTGCGTTGGCTGAATTTCCACAAACAAACAGAGGACACAGCACTCAACACAGACTCACACTCATACGAATACACACAGAAGCACATAAACAAACAATACCAAACTCACACGCACAAAAAACAGGGATCTTTGTCCCCGCTCAGATCGATTTCACTCAGCAACTCTGTACCTCCACTGTGGCATGTTAGGAAACACAATGGCTTTGGCACCGTCCATCGAAAGCCCACAATGACATCTAACTTTGGGCGCTGACCGACCACAATGGGCCTGTCTTTGCCTCTTTGCCTCTGCTATTCTTCAGCCTGATCTCTCAGACAAAGCAGTGTTGCAGAAGTGCCAATTGAGCTTGAACAATTGCTCACAAAGGAGGCACTGACTTGGTGTTTCCATCCCTCATGCCAACTGTACCACATTCGGGGCAGTGTGGTGTGAAGGTAAATTGGCATCATATGCAGGCAACTTGATTTTGTTAACAATAATTTCATGAGATTTTACAATTGGTATAAACTCAGGTTTAGTTACTTAGGTGACACAAGGTGATACAATAAAATACCACATATATTATCTGTTTCAAATCGTAAAGAAAAATTTGATCCCAGGAGATTTCAATAGAGTCGGTTACATTTTGAGGGATTTTAGCATTATTTCTTAGCATCTTGTCAGTAGAACTGTTCCTGTTTTCATTTTATTAGGACAGTGACAGTGTCCCAGAACAAAACAAGAAATATGAGTCAAATTAAATAATTACTTTGAGTCTGAGACAGATCTACACAACAATATCTTGTGTTTCTGTTGAGCCAGGAAGCGGTCATCCAATAGAGTTGTGAATATAATTTAAATATATGTCCCTAATCGGATCATCAAAGGACTGGCAGTTTGAAAAAAAAAAAATCCTGTCACAAGAAAGAACCTCCTCCTTACCTGCAATAAAAACTCCAAGATTGTTGTTCTGCATTTTATTTATTTTTGAAGTGCTGTTTGACACATCATGACCCCACTACATTTGGGCACACTGTGTGCATATGTTTAGAGACCTAAAAAAAAGCAGGACTTGTGTAATTATGTTTTGTTGACCGAGAGGCCAAATGTCACTTTGTCAGTGTGGATAGAGATCTGATAAAGCATGACATAACCACAACCTCGAGTTTATCCCTCTATCTACCCATGCAGCCATTCAAGTCCATTAAGGGGTGGCATCCAGGCCTTGGCCAGAGCCCACACAGTTTTGGGCACCTGGCCTCCTTGGCCCACACTGCCGGCTGTCTGATGCCCCTCCTGTGTGTCACTTAGGTGCTATGAATAGACAGTGGTGTGTGCTCAGTGCTGTCAGCTGGGCATTGGCACGTGTGGCTCATGTCAGCACGGCCACAACGCAATACTCCCAACTGGCGTCATTGCACCGACAGCACATTTGGGTCGCCATGGAAACAGGGACGAGCACAACTACCTCTGCCCTGACATCCATTGGTTGTGTTTTACAAACATACTCTGATCTCTCTCTCTCTCTCTCTCTCTCTCTCTCTCTCTCTCTCTCTCTCTCTCTCTCTCTCTCTCGCTCGCTCGCTCTCTCTCTGTCTCTCTCGCTCGCTCGCTCGCTCTCTCTCTCTCCCTATTTCTTCCTGTCTTTTTTATCCTCTTCCTTTTTTATTTCTTCCTTTCTTTTCACTCTATCTCTTTCTTCCTCTCTTTTTTCCCTTTTTTCTGTCCCCTGTTTACGTGACTTATGACGCTCAACAGGGAACGGGAGGTTTCAGATTCTTTCCTGAGGGCTTTATATTTATGAGCTGTTAAAGTCGTGTCATTGTCGTTCTCATTGCTCTAATGAAAAATACAGGAACACACCCACTAAACATATTGTATTCATGCAAATGTGTCTCCTTTGAGTGTGTCTTCACATGCCGGAGCTTCAAAGGTCTTCCAAGAACATGAGGCCTGTCAAGTCTCTCTTCTCTTCTGACCTTCTCTTATAGGCAAACTTCTCTCTCTTTTCATCTCCTTCCAGCCACGGAGGCATGTGGTGTGAGAGCAACTAGTCCTAATGGAAGGGTGCGTGGCTCACTGCATTTGTGGGGGAGATCTGACAGCTTTCTCAGGACATCTGAGCAGATTGCAGTGTTTGTACTTCTGCTCCATTTACCTTGCTGTGTCCTATCTGGCAGGCAGGAGGCCAGATAGGTCGAGGGGACAGGTAGGCTGTTAAGTTAATGAAACCAAACTAAAAGACAGGACTTACTCAGTGGTTAAATCCTCGTTCTAGTGTTGTGTTTTTAAAGTTTTTTTATTCTCCTGACAGTGTGTATGACACAGAATCCTGCTTTCAAAATTATCATATATTCATCTATAATAGGCAGATGAAGCAAAGCACAGAAGTTAATTATAACAGTCATAGCCAGAGGCAGCCTTGCTCTCTCATACACCATATGAGAGCACCGTCACATGATACTAAGCACACTTTCCAAAGAGGTCATCTACTGGATATCTCAGTCATGGAAAGCTTAATAAGTTGATGTCCAGTGACTTTATAAAGAAAACACATTCACGAACAATAATTAACTTACAGCCACTCAGTTAAAGTTTAAACCACTCTGCCTACCCCTATGTGTCATAAGATTGTGAGTGAGTGTGTTGGTACCATCACTACCAGCCTTAATGGTGAGTAGCAGAGCAGCTGGGAAATGATGTGATGGGTAGAGAGGGTGTCAGTACGACCCCACTTCAGTTCATCTTTTCTGATCGCCTGAGCCTTCAAGAACTAAATGCCTTGTAGTCATCTGACCTAATGTATGCTTTCTTTATTCCGGGATTCAATAGGAAATATATTCTAATAAAAAGTAGTTTACAGTTTCAAATTGTTCTTGTTAATATTAAAACAATAGTATTGTATAAGTAGATACTTATGAGAAGAAGAAAAAACATGTGACGAGCCAGGGGACCTATACAAAATGTATAGGTTATATAACTGTTATGTATTATAGACATGGTGTCCAACAGTAAAAGATAACATCATGCATAGGGGTGTGACTGTATGGCATTGCTGGAAATGAGCTGCTTTTCCATACCTCTGGCATGGAAAAGGTTACCCAAACAACAATGAATGAAAAGCATACACTGTTATAAACCAGAGCTCCCCCGACCACGATAACCAATGTGACGCTGGCTTGAAAAAAAAGAAGAAAAATTGACATTTGAATTCGATACATTTTTGTTTCTGCCTTGGATTGACTGAGCTTTGCTTGACGTGCAAGAACAAATGTTGCTTTGAATAATGAACTCCAAACAACCACTAACACTCATATGCACACACACATGTGGCACACACACGCCAAGGCTGAACTGAAGACCCTCTGTTGAAGCACAGCAGGTGCTATATGAAACTGCCCTCTCAGTGGTGGTACTGTGAGGCTAACGATAAAACTCAACCAGTTTCCTTTTAATTATATGTGCTAAAATGCAAAATGCCCTCTTTTTTTTCTTGGTTGTTGAACATGGTACATCTTGACTACGAGATGATTAAAAGGACTATTGGTATCTGTTCTCTTCCGTGAGGGCATCAGATAACTATATGATGTTTCTGTTAGTTTGCCTGGGCTTTCTTTATGGCTGCCAATTAGGAACGGTGTTTGCGCAAGTGAATGCCAAGTTGGTCCACTCATAAAGCCTGCATTTCTCCGTCTCTCTTTTTCTTACTGACAGACACACACACACACACACACACACACACACACACACACACACACACACACACACAGACACACATACACACACACACACACGCTCACACACCTAACAAAGAACACATATAACCCAATCTTTGATGGAGATGTTAATGTATCAAATTCAGGTGGTGCCCAGAAGACGGTCATTCATCTCTTTCATATTAACCCTATTAGCAGTCAAACTGACAGAGCACAATGATATGGGTTGCCAGGATATTGCTGTTATTATTGCTACAGCTCTATTTGAGACTCAATAACTCTCACCCACACTTTAAGTAATAGGAGCCAGGTTTATTTGTGAGAAATGGAGTGATGGTAATAGCAACCAAATTTTGATCAGTTTCATAAAGCAAAACAAACCTGAAAGTTGAACATGCGAATGGTTGCATTATATTATATTTCACCAGTGGAAAGAAAACACATAAAGCATTCCAGTCTAGTTTTGTCTAACAATTAGAATCATTATTTGAGAAACTCTCCTGTATTGAAAGAAAGGTGTGAAAACAAGTTATCAGAGATAATTTCACAGTGATTATTACTAATGTTAATAATAACACATGCACAAACATACACATGCAATTATACACATCCACACTGATTCAAATCTGAGAGCGGACTGACTTTATTTTGAAGACTGTCTCAAAAATGAATGCACAGCATTTGAATAGTGCCATCTGCACCTATGGCCACATACACACATAAGCATAAATACACACAATAACACACACTCCAACGTCAGCACATCAACGTCATCAAACAATTCAAACAGTACCGAGTGCTAGGCAACCAAGCCATCCCAGTGCAGATGGCGAGTCTGATCATGTTTATTTTACTCTAATCTGATGCACTTAAGTCCCATTGCATGTCGTCTAAATGACGTTAGTCAGGTCCGTGTGCGTGTCTGTGTGTGTGTCTATGTGTGTGTCAGGATGGACCAACTAATTACCTCTGTAAAATGGAATACACTTAAAATAGTCAGTGTAAACATAACCCTGTATATACTTGCCATTATTTTAACAATCTAATTGACATTATCGATAAACCAATCAGTCCTGCAGTCAAGGTTGGCCTCATGTTCGTTATGTTGATTCTAAGCTATTCTGAGGAGTGATGTATTCTCCCATCTCTGACATTCAATGCAACAGTGTTTCACATCTTCCCACATGGATCATCAAAACATACTCAAACATATTAAAAGCCTAACATTTTAAATAAGTTAAATGTCCCATTTTTTTAATGAATTTCAGAATAATTTCAATCAAATCTGACAACATGATGGATTTATTTTTGGGTGGGTTGGCATGGCCAAACTATAACATAGCAATAAAACAGAGCTAAACCAGTAGACAGCTATCAAGCCCATTTCCTCATCGGTGCATGTTTGCAGGATGAGCTGACTGAGTCATCAGGCCACTTCAGCCACTTCCCATTCCAATTATCATAATCACCAGAATGAATTCATTGATATTTACACACCCTTCTTTGATCTTTTCAACCTGTTCCACCTGACATACTGTGTTGCATGCCATTTGAATATGTCACTTGCATAGAATTATTAAAGTACATTTGAAAACAATAATTGATTGTCACCATCCTTAACTACCATAAAACAAGACAAACCCAATTAAAAACAAAATGAACAAAACTATGCTTTACATATTTGTATGATGACAAAATCAAATAACAGCATGAACACAATTTGTTGAAAGGGCTCCGCTTGGTTTAAGTTTCATCACATATTTTTTTGTTGTGCAACATTAATGATTCAATAGTCTCACTGTTCTTGGTATCGTGTTCTGCTGCAGCAGGCAGCTGCTTTGAGCAAAAAAGCTTGAAAACGTCATTTAATGCTTCTTGCTCATAAAACATAGGAAAATGGTAAATTGGTAGAGAATGATAATTGGACTTACATTTGCCAGGTGGCCAGATAAACTGATCATTTGCAAATGTTATTTGATCTAGTTCTAGTTAGCACCTGTGTGTCTGTATGTCTGTCAGTCAGCAGTGACAGTTTTTCAGGTCTGAAATGGGAAGGAGATGGTCCAAAGGAAGATCTATTTATACAGCATGTCTACCGGAGCTGGTTTCCTGGTTGCCTCGTCTGAGAGCTCGTCTGTCTGTAGCAGCAGGCTGGCGGGGCTTTAGGCTCCTCATCCCCGTGGTGAGGCTGCATCCCAGTAGGCTTAGCAACACAGGCCCAGGCAGCTGCCACAATGCTGGATGAGCAGGGGATAAATTGCTCTTCCTCCACCAGAATAATGAATAAACACTCAAAAAAACACCTGAAAGATATTCATATTGTGGTGTTCACAAACACACCTACAGATACCTTCCACACCCACAAACATTTACAAATATTGTAGGACTGGTTCTGATGGATGAACTTGTATTGTGGCATTGTGTTTGGCGATACAGGCTTAATCATGCCATGATGACTTCTCAGAGAGTGTGTGTTTATGTGTGATTTTATTAAAGCAAAACGTGGCAACACTACGAGCATTTGAAGGTCTCATGTCACTCTCATTAATACAACATGTCCGCTGTGGGAATAGGATAACGAATGTTGCTCGACCACCATTATTACTAGACACAAATGCAAGTACACACAGTCCAAATATTCATATCTGAGCACAGTTCATTTCGAGGTCTGTTCTCCCCAACTTTGTGTGCTCAGCTGTGCGTAACACCTAAGAGCCGACTATTGACAAGCATTGTAGCAGTACACAGCATGAGTGGCCCTGCGGCTGTGTACGGGACGAGAGCGTCACACAGAACTATTGACTTTGGTAACAAGGAATAAATTACTGCTTTTGTTTGTCTCCATGTTTTTCTGTGAAATAGTATGTTGTATTCCCTTTCTTCAACAACCTTGTTTACTCTGCTCCTCATTTCCTCTGCTTATTTCATGTATCACTTTTGACCAACCTTTCCGTCCTTCATTACTGTTTCAGTTCGTTATGTAATCTCTGTGTCCCCGTCATTTGGGACCTCATATTGACCGTTTAGTCCTCCACTGACCCTCTCCAGTCAGTATAGTTAGCTATCTTCCACCAGGCAGCTATGAGGCATGACACAACATGATATACTCAAAAATATTGATTTCATGAAGACTTTTTTTTCTGTGTGTGCATGTTTATGCTTTACAATTGACGAGGCCATCGACATTAACATGGCTGTCAGGTGGTACCTACCAAATTTGAGTTACATAACCTGCCCTGTGTGTGGGTTCAAAACAGTCTCGTCAGTTGATGTTATGTGACCAGTGTTGACTGCAAACCAGAAAGGACTTGAACTCATGGGATTTAATACATGCTAGCCCTAAACTGACAAATAGCACACAATTCTTGCTGACCTGATTCTTCTTATTCTGTCATGATAAGGTGGGTCGGATAACAATCCCTCATTGCCTAAAAATAAAAAATACTTGACCTATGATAAACAAGACCAGTTTTTATAGCTGAGTTGGCATGTAAAAAGAATATTGAGATCATCTCAACAGACCCTAAAAATGATGTATCTGTTGTATGTTGCTTTTGCACTTTTCCATAAGAAAAAAAAAGGATAATGTTTTCAATAAAGGCCTTTCTAGTTCTTCTACCATTTTTATAGGAAATAATAAATCCTTCTGTTCAAATACCTCACAGTTAGAAAACACTCTTGCGTCAGATGTATATCTTGGACTGTAAAGTAAATTATGATTCAAAGAAGAAATACATACATAAGTACAAATGTAATTATCCATTGAAGTCTGTTACATGCTAGACTGTAGACTTGACTGACTGAGAGATGATGCATGAGTCCATCCTGCTGAGCACACCATGTCACTTTAGCTTGCCATCTTTGCCTCTATGTTGTTTTCGTCATTTATCTATTTTATTATTTCGGTTTTATTAATGATATACCTTTTATCATATGTTGCTTTTACTTTCTCTAAAAGTGTATCTTATCAGCGAAATTAGCCTATGCAAAGAACACCAAAATGTGGAGTTTCTCAAATAGTCAGTCTACAGTCTTGAATCTTTTAGGCAACCCCTCTGTGTCATTTAGTGAAATCTGTTATACTATATAGCAGTGTTTTTTACATCAAATAAATCCCGCGGCACACCAACAACCCAAACAAGTTACAAAATGTCACATTGTAGCATAAAACAGCATATATGGTAATTATTGCATTCCCTACTGGTATGGAAGACTATTTAATTACCTGGCCAGCCACTATTTTGCAGGCTCAGAAAATTCAACAATGGAAAATTATTTGTTGAAAATTATTAAGTTAAATTGGACACTTTCTCACGGCACACATAACGATCTCTCATGGCACACTGGTTGAAAATCACTGCTATATAGACTACTACTGTCATTACCCTGATAAAAGACTATTCACCCACAGCCCCATCTGTTGGTGCATTTTTGAAGTGCAAAATTACGACCCAGACAGCGGTTTTGTTGACAAAACTTTACAGGTACAGCTGCTTGAAAACATAATTATGTCAGAAGGAATAATACAATAATTCAAAATTACTACACAAGTAAACATGTGTATGTATAATTTTTACTTTATAAATATGTTGTTATATACTAATCTGCTTCAAACCTTGGAGATACAGAGATAGAAAAGCCGTGAAAACAATGCTTAATAATACCCCTTTTCTTACAAAGCCTGAACCTGATCCTTACATAGGCCCTATTGACTTTTCTCTCTGGATCATGATGTCTTTTAAAAAACACTCCAATACATCAAATTCACATTCACATTCATAGACGTAGTCCTATGACTGTGTGTATCGGATAATCTCACTCAGGTCATAGCCTGTCACTGCAAAGGCATAACCATCGCCGTCACAGAACTTGGCGCCACAGATTTGCGTGTCCGTCACACACTCATTGTGCAAATGGGCAATCTAAAAGGAAATGAAGAAAATACACAGTGAGGGTCTCAGAGAGATAAAGTGCAAGTTAAATCTGGAGGAACCCACCATAAATTGTGCCTTGATTCTGAACCCATTAAGTAAACAAGTTTTGTAGTCTGTTAAGTTCAGTTACCTCCACGATTTGGCTCTCTGGGGTCATTGTCAGGTGCCACACCCTGACCAGAGAGTCCTCAGCAGCAGACAGCAGCTAGATACAAAGCAAAATAAATAATGTAATTTTTTTTTCTTTTTTAATAATCTTCTTGGGGAAATTCTTCTCTGCATTTGACCCAGCAGTGGGCTGCCCAGTGAGTGCACAGGGAGCAATAAGGGGTTAAGTGTCTTGATCAGGGACACTTTAATATGTGAACTAAGAGGAGACCAGGGATCGAACCGGCAACCTTGCGGTTATGGGACGACCACTCTTCCCCCTAAGCCGCCCCCAAAAATGCTGCGAAATGTGCCTAAACATTCATTTGAGATACACTTGAACATGTGTTGAGCTAAACTTAACAATTGAACAAATTAGTGAGATTATTATTAATATGTATTCTTTACCCAGGAATCCCTTCTTCATGTCATCTGTCTTTGTCACTTCAAATAATGAATGCCAATCAAATAAGCTTAAAAAATCTATTTGGTTAATACAACTCACCAGCCCAGAAAAAGGAGCAATGTCCAGTGAGTATATCCAGCGGGCGTGGGCGTTGACCTCAGCATGCAGAATTCCCGTCACTGCCTCATAGAGACGAATCTGGCCTGTGCCGTAACCAGCCACCACTGTACCTTTCCACAACTTCACAGATGAGCAGCTAATACTGAGAGCAGATGGAGGATAATTGCCATTAGGGAATTAAGGAAAAAAGATAATGGACATTAAATTCGAGCTAAGAGGGAAAATGGATTACGGAACAGAGTAGATAAGTACAACAATGTATGAAACGTAAGAGAGGAGTTTAAGATTCGTGATGACAGAGTTTTAACATAGGTTGCTCTGTAAGTATAAGTAGGCGGACATTGAACATTAAAACTGACAAAACTATAATACAAACAACTTACTCAAAGCCAGGGATATGGTTGAGTAACTTAAATTCCTCCCCAGACTTCCACACACAAAGGTTTCCCCCATCATCAGCACTGACCAGATCAGCTATGCACACCTGAGGGAAGGGAGACAGCAACAGAGTGAATTATATATATATATATATATATATATATATATATATATATATATATATATATATATATATATATATATATATATACATATATATATACCCCAGATCAAAAAAAAGAATGAAATAGACAGACAGTAGACAATGCACACACTGAACCAGCAAACAAACAACAAACGCCATACCTCGCCGCCACAGCATTCTGAGGCCATGTCAGTGATTGACTCCTTGTGCCCCTCCAGGACATCCGACAAGGTAATATTACTCCCTTTACTGGGAATATCAAAGACTAGAATTGCACCAGTTGAAATGCCTAGAGAGAGAAAGAGAGAGAGAAAGTTTGACCCTGTATTTTGTATGTACGTAAATGTATTCCATTTACTACTTACCCACACATATATAACTCTCACTCACTGCTGATATTCCTCGAGCAAACATGGCTTGAGCTGGGACACAAAGAAGTTCTGTGAGTGCAATAGATCTGGTATGGAACTCTCAAATAATACGTTTTTCTTACAGATAAATGTGTGATTGCACAAATATGCATATGAACATGTATGTAAATGTGCAGGCAAAAAACAGCAGAATCTATGAGTACATCTGACAAAAATAAATGGTGTTCATGTGATTGTGTAGATATAAATATGTAAGTGTAGATGGTAATAAATAATGTATTTCCTTAAAATAATCAAGGCCTTCCACTGATGTTTTTTGTCCTGTTTGTGTTATGAGGATGAATCAACAACACTAACATCTTGCCGGGAAGACTGTATCGTATGTTATTTTATTGGATTATTTAATGTATTGCATATTTTCAAAGTTGTCATAGAAATAATTGAGACATGACCTCTTTGAGTGTCTTGTTTTGCAGCAAATCTAGTTTATATATCACTTTACCTGTCTGTGTTTCTGGAATGTCGAGAGCATGCCAGTACACCATGATGGAGCCATCAGATTCATACATCTAAAACAATGGATTTATATCATATGAAAGTAAAAGGCTGCAAAACCACATACATGCATGTCATTTTTCACATTAAAAAAAAAATCAACGACATAGTCTACTGCTACTATAAGTATACAAGTTGCAGAAGTAGCAGCGCTTCTTCCAAAAGTGGGGAGTGCCGATGATTGCAGAGAAGAGCAGCCAGACAAAAACTCACCTGGATGCCTTTCTGAGAGGCCACCACCAGCAGATCACGAGAGGGCAGAACACAAAAAGCAGCCTGTTACAAGAAAACACAGGATTTATATTATGATGCAGAGTAATGCCTATAAAACAAAGCAAAAAATGTTGACATTTGTAATTGTATATGTGCCAGCAAACTATTAAAGAAGATAATAAGATTCCTAACTTTTTGTGATGTGGTACTTTTATTGTTTTAGCACTGTCTGCAGATGTATTTGGGTCACATCATTTAGCCACCGACTTCACATTCATTATTTATACTGAAAGGCAAGTTGATCTTAATGTTTATTAACTGTCTTATGGCACTATGCATAAATGGGGCATCACTTCCTGACCTGCATGATGAGAGACGTGCTCGTGGCGACATTCGGCTCCTTGGACTGCAGCTGGCGGTGGGAATAGTTGAGGCCGTCCCAGGACGCGCTCACCATGTTGACCACGTTAGCGTGGACCACAGTGAAGTAGGTGAGGTGCCGAGGGGCGATGCGCAGCGCGCCCAGGTTGTTGTACAGCGCCGAGGCGCTGGTTTTAATCTGAATGCTCTTCTCTTTGTGATACATCGCAATACCTTCACTTAGCAGCACAGCCTGTTGAATCTGCAGTAGGCGATACGGTGTTGGTTTAAGAGAAGAAGATAAAGGTTGCCACTCTCAAGGTCTGGTGAAAAAAGATTAGCAGTGTGGCGAATTAAAACCACGTACCGTAACGATAAGTGCAGCATTAGCAGCGAGCTAACTGCAATAACGTAGCGTTTCAGAGGACACCGTTAGTTGTGTGTGACCAGTTTAACATACTCCTGCTTCTGACTACGTGTGAGTTGTCCCAGTACCGTCGGCGCTGTCACAATCGACCATAAAGCTGCAGTTAAAGGGGATAAAGCGCTGTTGTCGCTCTGGTTACTGACAAAATTACCTCCGAGACAACGCCACTGCTACGTATTACGTCATACTTTTGCGTCCTCAGTTGCTGAGCAACCGGAGACTACACGAAAAAAAGGGGTACGAAGAAGAGTGTCTGGTAAAGTTGTAAACAGATTTCAGATCCTAACATTATAACAGTGGGGATTTGTTAGAATTAGTTTTCCCATGTTTAATTAACGTTCGCCTACCTTAATATAAACGGTACCCAGCAATGTTAATGTTAACGGTCACGTGTATCTCACGTTACGGGAGCTAAAGCTAACAGACCCAGCTGACACAAATAACGCTAGATGTTTTATAACCTAATGTTATTCGTTTAGGTCAAATAGACAATTACATATGGGAAAGTATTACATTTCACACTGTTAGAACAAGGATTATAAACCGATACTCTGTTTTAGGTTAGCAAAGCTGAACACATAATGTTTTCATGTAGGTTAGCGTTAATACAATATAAAAGTATAACGTTACGCTAAAATGTGATAGCTTGGGATCCCACGGTGACGTCACTGCGTAATGTTTTCTATCATTGACTCATTACCTATAGTCTAAACTAACAAAGACATTTCATACCTTCTAATGTTGCAACTTGATTCAGTGAAGGCACTTGTTGTAGACTAGATAGTGTAAAGAACATAGGAATTAAGGACTTTACACACATTTTAGTAATGCATTTAGTCTGTGCTTCTCACACATTGTTGTCCAAACTCTTACGTCATTTACGTTTTAAATTCGGAGGGAATCACTGTTAGAACGAGGATTGTGTTCGTATGCAAATGCCACTCCTGAATAATAGAGGTTATTATAATTTCAATTTAAAATACCCATGGAGATATTTAAACTGTCAAGTTTGATTATTACCACCAGACGGTGCTGATGTTCACCATATGACATTTTAGCAGCAACATGCAAACTGATAGGGACTGACACTTGTTTCATGTTGTTCATTTCTTCACACTTATTATATCAACGTCTGCATTATCATCAACATTAATGTTTTTTTTTTTTTTACCTGTCTCCCTTTTTTCCCCCTAACATTAGTTTTTTATACTTAAACCCAGCGTCTGAACCAAGATGCCCCGCTCTGCAGCCAAGTCTCGAACTGAGAAGCGAAATCGTAAGTTATCGGCTCACATGACCCCACCTCCAACGCAAGAACTGGAAGTGGACGATATTACCCCTGGTCGCTTAACTCAGGGCCAATGGACGGACATGTTGATGGAGCATGCAGATGAGACAGATGATACAGTGGGGGAGATCATGGAGGAACTTATGGGCAAGGTCATGGAAGGTTGTTTCAAAGTCCACATTGAAAAACAGGTAAAGCTGAAAAGGCCAGATATCATCTCACTGATTGAAACGCATGGAGAGACCGATAAAATTATTTATCTTTTATGTCATTCATTTCAACCTCACATAGTACATGTGCAACATCCATGATGTTTCTTATCTTTTCCCTCAAGATAGCACCGTTCTCCGCATCCTGGGCCAAGAACTACCTCACACAGACTCTAGAGAGGCAAATTATGTGCCCAAATGAAGGGGGAGATCCAAGGGAAGTATCTAAAACAGAAGACTCAGAGCCTGTGCCAACAACTTTAGATGCCTGGGTTCAAGGATGTGTGCCTGTTGTAAATATTCCCACTCGACCTGACCCTGCCTCACAACAGGTACTCTAAATTTGTCTCTTCTGCAAGTCTCGTCTTTAGATTTCAACTGAGAGGTTATCTGTATCCATATCTATATGTCTATATTTGTTTCTAACAGGAGGATGACGATGGTCAGGTCCCAGTACAAACAGAGTCGAAAGTCAACCAGCAATGTGATAGTATAGCCCAAACAAAAAGCTCTCCAAAACAATCGGAAAAGGAAACAAGTCCCAGTTACGAGTGCAAAGAAGTGCTTAGTCCTCGCCCTCTGCCCAAAAATGTTGGAAAGAAAAGGAAAGAAAGGGTTAATTTACCACCAGTTCCCAAGCCAGTTCCAAGCAAATTACTTCCGCCTCTATCGTGTTTAGCAGGGGAAAAGGATGTGGCTGTAGAGGGACAAAATTCTTTACATTCTGTTTATAACAACAAAACTGGATCATTGTATCGTCATAAGACCGACCAACCAATACAAAAACGTGATTACTCCTTCCTTCCTCGACACTGCATCTTTCCTCAGTATGAGATTGTGGATAACAGCTACACAAAACCTAACTCCAAGAAACCGGGTGGGCTATCCACACTCGAGCCAAGACATAACAAGCAAACTGATTGGACAGTAAACTCACTGAAGCAAGCAAGCAGGCTGGACACAATGGGTTTGGCCAAGGGTGTTTCTTTCTTCGATTCTCAGGCAGTTGAAATTGACACTCTTAAATGCAACCCTCCTACCAAGTCTACCAAACTGAGGCCAATAGGAAGGGATGTTGCCGTGCCAATGTTTTCAGTTGATCAGGTTACCACTGATTCACCACCTCAAGTCACCCCTTTGTTTCAGTCTAAGTAAAATGTAATGATAGCATAACTGGCTGTATTTAGAGCAGAAGTAAAATATCCTTAAGACAACAAGGCATTGTGTACACTGTAGGCTTTAAAAGTAGCAACTCTACATTTGCAATTTAGTAATGTTGTGTAGTACACTGTGCACATATAAAAAATAAACCGAATATTACTGAAACCATTGTATGCATTGTCGTTCCTGAGATAGTATATACTATAGAATATATTAAACAACAAAAATAGCAAACATATATCATATCCCATCTGAGAAAATGCCTCTTTAACCTCAATAACTGGGGAGTGATTTGATGGCCTGTGGCAGGAACATTGGGAGAAGGAAAACGTATGAAGGCACATCACAACAAGAAAAGGACCTCCACCGTGCTATGGAAGCGAAAAAGCAACACAGAAACCACCACCAAAACTGCTCCTATACCTACAAATACCAGTGACACACTTCAACAGACCCCGTGGATCCAAGACCCACAAATAATCCATTTCACCAACAGGATGACACTCATACTCAACTGTGAGTGATTCCTTATAGGATGATTTTACAAATACATGTTTCATGCTAAATAACAAACAACTAAATCTTAACTATACAACCTTTATAAAGAGACAATTTATTGCAGGGCTGCTGTACAACAATAATAATATGTAGCTGATGAAAACATTTGGCAAAGATGTGAAGTAATTTGAATGTGGCTTCCGAGAGCACTAATCGCACGGAAGACTGCTCGTGCAACCTATCTTGTTTAAACCGGGCGGGTAGGAGGCTCGAGAAGCAGCGAACCAATCACCATTCGCTCCCGTTGTTTCTACACCAATCAGGCACATACTTCCTTTGGTAGCAGTTTGATTGACCCTTTGCACATGTGAGGGAGCAATGAAAATAAAGTGTTGATCAAAACTTTACAAAATATCGGAATTATCATCACATTGAAGGCATATCCGACATGAGAAAGAAGCCGACAGTTGCTAATCACCCAGCGGAGGTAAGACTGGCGACATGTATTCATATTTTAGCTGCTTGTGGACTTGCTAACTACACGGGGCAGTTTGCTCAATGGTAACACGAGTGTTACTTACATACGTTGCTACAATTTTGCAATTGCACATTACATTTGTGAGACTTTGCTTAATGTCTACTTCAGTGAAACTGAATGTACAGTAGGTACAGTTAATATTACTTGTAATGTGTTCGACAAGTACCAAAATTGTCGGTCTAATAGCGTAACGTGTTTTTTAGTTAGTCCAGGATTTATATCATGTGCTGATTTATCTGATTCCGTACAGTAACACAAGACATGTTAATAGTGGAATCAATTGCTACTACATGTTTGGTTTTTACAGATGATTCCCTCAGAGCGTAACGAGGTGGAGGAGGAAAACGAGGCTCCTGTTAAAACCAAAAGGAGCAAACTTGAGATGGCTGTAGGAGAGGAGGATGTCTACCGCTCAGTGAAGCTCTCCCGAAGTGATCTGTACAGACCTCCTACAGCAGAGGAGCTAAATCAGCTGAAAGAGGCGGAAAGCTTGTTTCACTGCAGCCTGCTCAAAATGCAGGTGAGACATGACAAGGGATGGGGTTATGTCTTAAGTCCAGCTTGTTGTCCCATGTCAACAATAACACCCTTTCACACGTACAAGTAAATGTCTATCATCTATCACCAATAACAGATGGAAGAGCTGCTGAAAGAGGTCGCCCTGAGTGAGCGTAGGAAACGGCAAATAGATTCCTTTATTCAGACAGTCACCATGCTGCTCCAGACTGTACCAGAATCCCCAGTGGTTGAGGTATGTAGTACTTTATCTGTAAGAACAGCTTCATAACTGGGCATATCACCTCTATTTTATGCTTTCAGCGTTCCACACATAAAGCTGTAACCACCTTTTCAAATGAATCTTTCTCTGTGTTCAGTTAAGTGATGTGTCATGGCTGTCAAGTGCAGTTAAAGTCCCTTTCCTCCTGGTCCCGAAAACAACAAAAGGCAAGTTCCACATGGCACCTCCTGCTTCTGTGGATCTAATTGGCAGCTACCCCCTGGGCACCTGCACCAAACCACGCATCATGGTGGACCTGGCTGTAACAATCCCAGCTGTAAGTCGCCTGCCCCTTTTATTCATTTCAATACAACACTTGGAAGCCTTGAGAGCAATGTAACAATATATTCAGAATATTTTAAGAGACTGTAGTGTCTTCTGTCTGCTTAACCTTGTGTTATTAGGATGTCCTCCACCCAAAGGATGTCATAAACCAGAGGTACCCGAGGAAAAGGGCTCTCTACCTGGCCGGTCTGGCCCAGTGTCTCGCGTCCTCCTCTGACATCGGAAGCATGCGTTACTCCTGTCTGCATGGCAATCGACTTCGACCCATTCTGCTGCTCACCCCTTCAGGTATTTTACTTTTAATTATCATCCTATTCTACAAAAACTCCTAACCTTCAAGAGCATTGTATTTACGTTTCGTGGTATGCAATTCATTTTCTTTGCATCTGCTTTTTATTTTTTTTAGTAGGTTTTGGTTATGATTGTGATTTGTTGTGATGTCCCATATTTCAGGTAAAGACTCTTCCAGCTTCACCTTACGTGTTCATGTCTGTCCGCCTCCTGGATTCTTCAAGCCCAGCCGCTTCCACCCACAGAAGAATAATATCCGGACAGAGTGGTACAGCGGATTGCAGACCTCCCAGTGTGGTAAGATCGATAATGTACTATTCACCCGTTCTTCAAATGGTATACATCACAATTATCCCATCACCTTTTATCACTCAATCCTATGTATATTCAGTACCATATTTTCGGCAACAGTTCAATGGAAATATAATACCAATTTCTATTGTTTGTTTGTTGCAGAGAGCGAACCAGAACCTCCCACTCCACATTACAATAGCTCTGTTCTGGGAGATTTACTGCCCAGGGCCCACCTCCAGTTTCTTTCTGCGATCAGCTCCCAGTGCTCAGCTTTTGCTGATGGAGTAGCTTTGCTCAAAGTCTGGCTTCGGCAAAGAGAGCTCAACCAGGTAGGAGGCTTGAAAGGTTATTTTACTTACAGAGCTTACTTTCTCTTTTTTTTTAAAATTATTTATGAGGCTTCTGACACTGTTTATCTCATCTTACCGCTGTATTGTTCTTAATGTGTTATAGGGCACTGGTTGTTTTAATGGCTTCCTGGCTTCCATGTTATTGGCTTATCTGCTGACCACTCACAGAATCAGTAACTCTATGACAGCCTATCAGCTGCTTCGAAACAGCTTGAACTTCCTGGGTAAGACATTTAAAAATCTGCTAAATCAGTTTAATAAACAAAGTAATGTGCAACACAATTTGATGTGTGGAAGTTGACTGTAATTACATTTGTTTATCACTTTTTTGAACATCTTGCAACTTACCCACGTGTCATTCAAACCCTCAGCTTCTACAGACTTGACAGTGAATGGAATTAGCCTAGCCAGAGATCCTGACTCTACAGCTGTGAGTGGTCTAAATCTGTTCAAGTAGTTTCTTCACACTTTTTGGTTTGCCTCATAAATTAATCATTAGTGTCTCTTTTCTTTTCCCTGCAGCCATCTCTCGCAGAGTTCAACAGTGTTTTCCAGGTTGTGTTTGTTGACCCGTCAGGACATCTCAACATGTGTGCTGACATGACTGCTTGTACCTACAAACAGGTAAATACTGTAAATGTGTCGTGATGTTTATTAAAACTAGATTATTTTTAGACTGTTGAGATTAAGCAGCAGGTTTTAAACATTTTCTAAATTGTTCTCAGCTGCAGCACGAGGCGTCTGTGTCAATGCAGTTCTGGGACAACCCTACAGTGGATGGCTTCCACAGCCTTCTCATGACACCCAAACCCATGATAAGGACAAGCGACCATGTATTCCAGTACGTCTCTATTCATCCGCTAATGCAACAAAACAAAATTGTAGTCTTTCTGTTAGGTACTACATGAATTAGCAGCTTAGTTTTACACCTACTCTTCAACACACATAATTTTTTTACTTTGCAAGTAGGTGTTTACCTTGCCTTTACAGATACCGGTTAAAGATAGTTTATCCATCTTCTCATGCATATTGTCATTGTCAGGATCCTAATTATCAGGTAATAAAAAGGGTACTGGAAAAAGAAAAAACGTCCTACTGCTAGCCTGACATCACAATAGTTATTTTTCCTTTGAGAACAGATCTTTCACTTTGTCTTCCCATGGTCATCCTGCTTTTCATCTCCCACTCAGGTTATGTGAGCTGGTGAAGCTTCAGTCCAGCTGTAAGAAAATGAATCTCCTTGGTGAGCTGATGGACCACAGTGGAAATTATGTCCACACTGCACTACCATTTATTTTGTCACTGCTTCAGCGTGGACTGGGCCAAAGGATCCACCTCCTCACCCACTCCCTCTCGCCTGACCCTGAGGTAGGAAAGATTTACATGTAGAGGTTACAGTGTTCCACATCTGGCTTGCTTAACTAGCACAACGTAAACGCTGACTTTTCAGTGCTTACTTTGAGTGCTTACTTTCATGATTCTTCTAACTTACTGTGAACAAACACCTGAATTAATCAGTGGTAATACTGCTACCATAGCAGTGTATTTTTGACTCAAACCATCATGAAAGTGTCCAACATAAATGCAGTTACATATGGTTAACGATCTCAAAATCACAGATTCTTTTTTTTTATTTGTTTCATTTGTATTTCATCACAGTGGTCTGTGGAGAGTGAAGCCCCAAAACACAAAGCTCAACCTCCTCTCGCCTTTGGTTTGCTCTTAAGTCCAGAGCTGGCAGCCTCTGTCCTGGAACGAGGCCCAGCAGCAGACAGCCCCAAGGTAACGTCACCGCTCTCTCCTTCCTGCGCATGTGTCTAGTGTTTTTGTTGTTTTTGCCATCAGAGTTGAAGATACAAGATGATATTACTTAACTCTACTTAATTAGTATATTCAAAGTTCTACAAAGAAGGATCACATTCTTACTTACTCACTCCTTGCGACTGTATTTGATTAGTGAAGACTGTAAAGGTAAATATGTAATACTATTGTATTATATTAACCAAATGTATCATTTATTTAATTATTACACACATTTTTTATATGGCTGGCATTTTCACTTAAAACAAAAGCTTTTCTTGTGACACAGAGCTGTCACATGACTGTATAGAGTTCATAAAACATTTTATTTGTTTTGTTGTCTCGTTTAACATGTATTTGTGACATTCTTGTGTCATGAATGAACAATAACGGTGTTGGTCTTCTGCTAGGCGGCTGAGTTCCGTGAGCTGTGGGGTTCTCGCTCCGAGCTGCGTCGCTTCCAGGACGGTTCCATCACCGAGGCGGTGCTGTGGGACGGAGAGAGCATGTGCCAGAAGAGACTGGTACCCAGGCAGATCATTACACACCTGCTGCAGCTGTATGTATTTTATCTTTGCATACTGACACACAACAGATATCACAATACTATTGTTAATTATACAGTGTTAGTTTGGTCACTGAGTTTCTAGCTGTATTTATAATACAAATATTTAGTATGCTATTATGGTAACAAATGAACAAAGCAGAGATTTTTCTTCTGCATTGTTTTTTTTTTTTTCCTTTTGTCATAGCTGTGTTGAGCTAAAGGTTACACTGTTCAGGGCATCCACCAGGTCCTTGGTTATTATGCCTGATGTTTCATGCTGAGTACCAAGGATTTGTAGTGACAATGTGTTTACTCAGATATTACTGACATCATTTTACCATAGGCTCACTATCCACTGTTTAAATACAGGAGTGTCAGCCATCAAGTTGAGGCAAATTACTGTGCTTTAATGTTGGAAACTACATTTAGGTATAGTTGACTGTGTTTGACTGTTTTCTAAGTTTTTGTTGACTAAAATAAATAAATAATTTGTAGCAGTATTCACATCAGCATATGCAACGCATCAACAGTGGAGGAGTAGCTGACATCTCCCCCATGTTCTCTCTTGTAACATCTAATGAAGTTGTATACCTAACTTGCACCTACCGCCTCTTGTCCCTCTCTGCTTTGTCGGTAGCCTTTTTTAATTTTTCTTGTATTCCGAGTGAACCTCCATCAAGTACTGTCAGGAAAATTATGCATTTCTGTTTACAAAGATCATCATGTCAACATGCTCTGGGCTGAGTCTAGTTCGCATTGTTGCGAATGTTTGTCCAACCTCTGACAATAAAGATGGCAGCGATACCCCAGGTACACACAAATAGTGCCTCGCGAGAGTGGCCAATTTGGGGAATCTTGGTCCGTTTACCCGCCACCATTCAAGAGGGTTTATGTCCAGTGACGGAGCAATGTCTCTCAAGTAGTAATCTACCTGAGCTTCAGAGTCTGTGGCATAGGAGGAACTGTAGTTATCTCCTAGGAGCAACATCATGGTGTTTTTGGTATCACTTCTCAGTTGTGAGGGCATTGCCACCTGGCTTATATCAGGTGTGATAAGGATCTCCTGCTGTTCATCTTTTGGGCCCACAGTAGGAGTTATCGCATCTAATTTGGAAACCAGTTCGTGCAGTTTAACCTTTGCAGCCAGTCTCCCTGTTGGTGTCAGGAAACTGAGATGTTTGTGACGAGGGTCCAGCATCGAGGCAATCAGAGCTGGTTTGGAGGCTAGGTCATTAGAGTCCACCTGCAGACAGTCAAATGAAATTGATTTTAAAAAAAGAAGAAAGAAGGTTGTTTGTCTCCAATTGTATTAGTATCATTGCCAATTATACATCAGTTAAGCACAAATTGATAAGTTTATGCCTACCTCCATGTGATTTCTGAGTGAATCCTGAACTGTCAGCTTGAACTCAGAGACTTGTTCAACATCATTCTCTTTTGGAACAAGGTGGGTCTGAATGAGGCTGAAAGTGATTGGGTAAATGTTTGAAATGGACACTTCTGTTTCTGCAGATATGACGGTTGTTGCCCATTTCAGCGTTGCCAGCACAGGCGTGAAATTCTCAATAATTTGCCAGCAATCATCTTCAATCTCAAGGGTTTGGGCTTCCTGTCTGCTAGTGATTGTGCGATCAGAGAGCACAGCTTTAATGGCCCACCGTTGCTCCAGTAACCGTTCAAACATATCACAGATGGTGTCCCATCTAGCTTTGCATGACTTGATAAGCTTGTGCTGTGGCAAGCACATCTGAACTTGCTTCTGCTCCAAGGCTTCACTTGCTAGCAAATTGTGGTTGAAGTGCTTGACTAGTTTCCCTGCAGCAACAATGATGCGGACGAGATCCTCACTCAGCCCATCACTGACTGCTAGCTGCAGTGTTGTGGCAAAGCAAGTGGCATAGTCCCAGGTGACACGGACAAACGCAGAGGGGGGTGAGATGTCCTGTGTGTTGTTATGAACACATGCAGTCACTTTCCCAGCAATACCCCAGGTCTGCACCGTATTAAGAAGCCTCTCTGTGACACTGTCTGTAGTAGTGTGGCTGTCTGATGGCAGCTTGTGTGTCTGCAGCACAGCTGACCTCCCCTGCCAGTCCTCGGTTATGAATGAACAGAAAACTGTTATGTACCTCTGGAATGGGAGGGCCGTCCACAAGTCGGCAGTGAGTGCCAATTTATCCACTTTACCCAGCTGCACTACAAGCTCCTCCACCTTCTCGTGGAAGTGGCCTTCAATAAGGCGTGTAATAGCAGCAGCAGACGGGATTTTATAATTATGGACAGTGTATGCAAGTAGCTCACGAAAACCATCGCCGCTGACTACGTTGATGGGAAGCATGTCCTTCTCAATCATTCTGGAGATGAGTTCAGTCACCTCTGCGTGTGTTGCCACTGACCCACCATCGTTGGGCATCGTGTCGGGGTGCTTGTTTTTAATGTGGTACATCATGCTGGTGGTGCTGCTCCTGTACTTCAGTTTCGTGTCGCACATCGTACAGTGCACCTCCTCGTCTACTTTGATGAAAATGTCCCACACGGAGCTCCTCTTCAGGCGCTTTCTCTCGCCGTAGTCCCGCTCGGAGAGGTTGCTAGACGCGTTTATGTTGGGGGACATGATGGCGACCTGCATGATGTCCGGATTAGCTGCACTCTCCTCCTCGATGCACTGCACGGTGCAAATCACCGGCTTCTCGTCTTCGTCTGACGGCGCCGAGGACGGGTGGTGCCTGCTCATGTGGTTCATCATGGAGCTGGTGGCTCCTCCGCAGTACTTCAGCTTGGCGTCACATTTCATGCAGCGGACAAAGTTCCCCACTTGTTCAAAACAGTCCCACACAGAGCTCCGTCTCCTGCCCGTGCGCTTCATTGTTGTCGTGCAGTTGGTTAAAGTGTTTGTGTGTGTGTGTGTAAATATATAACAGCTATATATATATATGTATATTAAAAGAATGACGTTAGCAAGCTAGCTACTGTTAGCGCCAACTGTCGTCGCTAAAAAAGTCTTTTTGATAATAAAAAGCCAATTTGATACCAGTTTCACCTCGTATATATGCAATAACCTTAAAGACAATTAGTTGAGTGTAAGTGTGCATTTGTTAAAGCCTCGTTTTTATAAAGCAAATTATGTGTTTATTATCCACCAGTCATGCAGATATCCCTGAATCCTGTATGCGTTATGTTGGGGCGATGCTGGATGACGTCATCAAAACGGGAAGTGAGGTAAATGCCAAACGGCTGCGATTAAATCTGGATTAATTCTTAATATCAAATCCAAAATGTCGGTGCTTTTAAAAAACATGTGTTTTGTAAATATTATTGTGTGGAAAACCAACATGTTTCTTTGTGTTCCTTTTTGGAATTCAATTAATGGCATGACAAAACATCAGAACCAAAGGAGGTATTGAAACGTGAATAAATGAAGAACAATTGTCACTTATTGTTTTGTGCTTTATGGTCTCAAATGTTGTAATGTTTTATTGCCTGTTATTTAATAAAAAATCTTGTGGTTTATTCCTAAATTTATGATCATGTGTAGCATATGTCTGATGTGTATTGTGCTCTTCAGGTGCCTAGTACTGGAGAGGAGGAGAGTTTACAAGTGGTTCAGTCCTATGATGACCTGAGTAGAAAACTGTGGAGGCTGGAAGGTCTGCCTCTCTCCATCACAGCAGTGCAGGGAGCCCACCCTGCACTTAGATACACACAGGTAAAGCATCTTGTTCGTATTAGGTAATGTAACTAAAGTTGCATAATTTTAAGCATCACTACAATGTGTGCTTTAGTGGTTGCACTTGCACATTGGGAATTTTACTTATTGCAGTTCTAACATTTAATCCGTGCCTTGCAGGTCTTTCCCCCTGCGCCACTGAAGGTGGACTATTCCTTCTTTGACAGAGAAAAGATTTCCAGATCATTGGTGCCAAAGGAAGGCCAACCATGCCCTGCTTATATCACCCCTATCACAGGTAGACCCTAACTACCAGCAATGTGTTAAGAAGTGGTTAACACCATAGAAAACGTTTGAATAAATTACACTATCTCTGAAGATTTTCACCCACTGATTATATCTGGGGATTTTAAGATTTAATGACTGAGTTACAATCCATATATTCAAAGCAGGAACAGTACAGCCACCTAACCACAGAGATTATACAACGCAAAAATCATTTACTTATTCAAACTCCTATAACTGGTTCCCCTGCTTTGCAGTGATTTGCCACATGGAAGGAAGTGGAAAGTGGCCTCACGATCGCCTCGCTATCCGCCACATCCGCACTGCCTTCCACATCTGCCTGGGAGAGTTACTCAAGAAGCATCATCATTATACATGCAGGCCCTGTCCCACTCACCTTGATGTCTGGAAGGTATATTTTTGAATTACTTGTGTGAACTTGACTGGGTTTTCTTTTTTTTATCCTCTCCATGTATTTTCTTTGTTTCAGCAAATTGTTGGCACAGTTATTTTTTTTCCATTACAGTTTGCAGTATTCTTTTTTTTCTGCCATTTTAATTCCATTTGTTTATGCATCCAGGACGGCTTGTTGTTCCGCATCCAAGTGGCATACCATCGCGAGCCCCAGGTGCTGAGGGAGACTTTGAATGCTGAGGGTCTGCTCGTCGTAAGAGACAATGAGGAGGCTCAGGCTCTGGAGATGGCCACCATTCATAAGCCTCTTCTTACCAGCACATTGCATGGGTAACATTAAAACAGTAACACAAAGAAATAGATGTGTTTGTGTGGGGAAAGTAGGGTTGTAGGGTTCCTGCTGGTTCCTTCTTTTCAACCCTATTAAGTTGCCATTATAAAATGTAACAACAGTGTTTTTTGGCATAATCTTGCCCTTTGTTCTTCCTTTCTGTCGGTGTGTTTTTGTCTCTTTCCTGGTCCTTCATTGTTTTGCTTGCCTTGTATGCACTGTCTGCCTTATCTCATACATTTTATCCTGTTGTTTATAGACTCCAGCAGCAGCACCAATGTTTCGGGGGAGTGTGTCGCCTTGCCAAACGCTGGCTGGGGGCTCAGCTCTTCAGCGAAGACATCACTGAGGATACAACAGACCTGCTAGTGGCGTCGCTTTTCCTGCAACCTGCACCCTTTACTCCTCCGGGGTAACTACCGTATCTACTTTTGTAAAAATCTGTCCACCTCATCAGACTCATTTGTGGATCAAATCTTTTGTATCTTCCCCTTGTAAATTTAATAGGCAATTTCTGTCTTCCTCAGATCACCTCAGGTCGGCTTGCTTCGTTTCCTTCATCTGCTCTCCTCCTTTGACTGGAGGAACAACCCGCTGGTTGTCAACCTCAACAACCAGCTTGCAGGCAAGCACACTCTCACACACCCCTTTTCCTCCTGTGTCGCATAAACAAATCCCCCCTGACTTTAATTTTATACACATACCCGACATACTTTAACATCCTGGTCCTATGCTTCACTGTTTCAACGCCTAGTTTGATTGTCGTTTACCTCTCTGTCACATGCAGCCTCCGACTACACAGAGATCAAGAATGACTTCATGGCCTCCAGGGAGTCTCTACCCGTCTTGTTTCTAGCTACGCCTAAAGACAAAAAACAATCCCTGTGGACCAAGCGAGCACCTAGTGTAC
Source organism: Clinocottus analis (assembly GCF_023055335.1). Classification (NCBI taxonomy): domain Eukaryota; kingdom Metazoa; phylum Chordata; class Actinopteri; order Perciformes; family Cottidae; genus Clinocottus; species Clinocottus analis. The sequence continues at coordinate 14,298,591 of NW_027176229.1, read as the reverse complement.
AGGTCAGCTTACACAAATACAAGTACACAACTCGTACAGCTACACATTTAATACAATGGTTATTTTGTTGATGATTTGTGAGAATCACAAACAACGGTGTAGAAAATAATTGCATGTTCTCGGCAGGGAGCAATCACATAGTTTCCCAATTCTCGATCCTTTCCTTAGTGCACACTGGTCTCCTGGATCACACTGAAAAGATATAACCGCAAACAAACAGTCAAGTATGGTATTGGTTAATGAAATATATAAACATATTTCTGTAAATGATTCACTAGATTGATGTTGTGAATTGAGATGATTCCAAGTGGAGATGTTGCATTACATACCACAGGCAAATAGCCATGTTTTTTTTTTAGAGCTGGAAATTGACTGTTCTGAAGTCTTTCCAAAATTCCATGTAAATCAATAATCTGGAAATGAAAATTGTTATGTATTTAATATATATTGAAATACATTTGAAATAATAAATAACATTTTTAAGAATTGGGAGACTATTAGGTGTAGCTCACCAGTTGCTTTTCATTGCTGTCCTCTGTCGGAGTGAAATAAGTTAAGTATTTAGTTTTGTATTCCTCTGTTTGGATGTGACCGTGGCTGTAAAGGAGTCCAGTGGTGCACAGTATTGTACAGAAAAGGTAAACAGGCCAGCTTCCCATGGTGCGTAGCTAACCCAAATGAGCTTCCTGTGCTACCTCACCTCATTCCCCCTACAAGCCCAACATTAACTCTGAGTCTCTCCCAGCATCCTCCTTTTATAACAATGGCAGAGAACAGGAACCGTGTGCTCTGTGACGTCCTTACAGCGAAGTCATTGTTGCTTAACCGCAACATTCGGTGTGATTTTACCATATCTGGTTGCTCTGGTTGCCTATGAAAGTATTTTCTTTCATTCAAATGTCCACCCTCACAGACTATCAAAACCTAAAGGTTGTTTTAAAACAAATAGTTGAGGCGAGTGACTTGGCTCAGTGAGTTGTTCAATGCCTCTGAATGACCACTAGGGAGCACATTGCGATCGAGTGAGTCTCTTGACTCTAAACACACACAGGCACACAATGCTTTCTATCAACAAAACACCTACGTGACCTCAAACATGTTTATTATCTCTGCTGGGATGACAATATGTTTGAATTTCATAAAGAACATTTATGGAACAACTTTACGTTTTCAAAATGACAAAGAAACAAAGTTGTTCAAATTTTATGCAATTATCATGCTTTATAGTTGTAATTAAAGGCCATAGAACAGGAGAACCCAAATAAGACGAGTGCGTATTTGTAGTTGCCAGTATTCAATTTAGCCCAGAGCACATTAATTTACCTGTTGATTCATAACCATCGGTGGATGACCGTGATGTGTTTTGTTCCAGCTGTAAATGTAACTTTGTGTGCACTAATGCAAAAAACATCAGACGAGCTGAAACAAGTACAGTATGTGGCTCATTGTGATAAACAATTGCAGGATATATATATATATATATATATATATATATATATATATATATATATATATATATATATAAACGCACAATATCCAGCAATTGTATTACAATGAGTTGTTGTTTGTCTTTTTGTGTCTGCAATTGTTGGTCATATTTAATGTGTTAGGAAAAAATGCTAATTGAGCTATTGTGCAATCACAATAGGGGTCTGCATTATATATTATATGAAATCAAATGGTATATTTCGGTTGTTTGTCTTCAGATGCTGCAGCGTGTGGTGATGGTGGCTGCAGAGAGTCTTAAGTTACTAGAACATCAGCTGATGGACAGAGACCAGATACAAGATGTCAGGGTGAGTAAAAAACACTTGACAACTCTCTATTGTGTTTATAATGGGCCACTATCTGAATGAATTATGATTCATTATTTCAGACTTGTGATGCATTGCCTGTGTTTGTGCAGGTGGTCATGCGCCCTCCTCTGGATGCCTACGATGTGTTAATTCACCTGAACCCAAGGCAGGTTCCCCTGCTTACACAGGCAGTTGACCGTCCCACTGTGACCTTCAGCAGGGGCATCATGGCTGGCAGAGTGACCCAGTCTGGAGGGGCCCTGCCTGTCATCGACTACAACCCTGTGTCCCTCTACCTGGCAGAACTCAGAGTGAGTCTGTCAGACCTAAACTTAAGGTTAAAAAGCAGGCGTGATCCTAACAATGTCTTGTTGACACAGGATATGAGGAAAGCAGTGCAACAGGATTTGCGTATGCAAGTTTCAGCTTGGCAGCTCAGCCCCGAAGTATATTCTGTCTCGCATCCAGTAGCTTCCTGAGAATAAACCAAATCCAGGCTGTACTTGCATTGTCCACAAAGCAGGTTTTTTTCTTTAGAAATAATTCAAGGGTGTAGGTTTGCATACGCACAGTCGTGACATGTCCTTAGCATTATTTTGGGAGGACAGAATGGACCCAGGCAACATTTGAGCAAACGAGAGAAGAACAGAAGAGCAGAATAATACAATCATGATGTGGTCAAACTGACCATACCATGACAAACTATTTATCTACACAGTGTTAGAAGATATCATTGTGCTTTTATATAATGTTTTTAGATGTTTTCTTGATTATCTAAAACTGATGATGATGATTTCTCCAGCGGTACTACTTTTTTGAATGTCTATGATAAAATAAATCGAGCCTGCATTTTACGGAGGTGGAGAAGTAATTATTTTATGTGGATGATTACCCACTCATTGTTGACATTTTTGCCTAATCAAAAGTGCTTTCTGTTAGTTAGGGTTTTATAGGGTCGTTAGAATTTTTCTTACACTATTATGACTTTATTTTAATTGAATTGGGACTTTAGTCTCATATTAAAGTTTCCCCCAAATATTATCTACATCTAAAGAAAGTACACAGAGTTTTGACCATGACCATCAATTTCACTAATTCATTTTCAGGACGCTTTCGGAGACCTAGCCCTCTTCTTCTGTGATCCCCATGGCGGAACAGTGATTGCGGTATTATGGAAGCCAAAGGCCTTCATCCCAATGCCCTTTAAGGTAAAGCCTAAGTTATGTCCTCCATCTAAAATCATGTATGCTGGACAAAAGTCTTTTGCATCGGCAACAGCTTGCTTTGTTGTGTCATAGGTCTCCTTTGTTTCCATCCCTCTCATTTCACTTGCATGTCAAGATCTATCAGTCTGACTTCATGTATCCTGTTTTTCTTTATGACAGACGTCGCAAATGGCTGCTCGGAAAGTGGAGGTGACTGGGGAGGAAGCACATAGCATTCCCAACGTCGAAGCAATATTAGAGGACTTCCGGGTCATGGGAAAGGGCTTGATTAAGTCAGTGGAAGCCAGGACTGAAAAATGGTCATTTTAGATTTTCACCAGGTACATTTCATTGTCTAATAACAATGAGAAATGTTATGGATCTACAGATACAATAATGTTAACAATGTTATCAGTTACTAAGGTGATTTAAAGATATGACACATGTTTGTTTTGGAGAAGCTGCATCTTGTCTAATAAATGCATATCTACTTTTGATTGGATTTGTTGAACATATGTGGATGAGAATCAGTGGATGAAATTGAGAAACGGAAATATTTAGTAGACATCTTTAAATTCAAAACTCATACTTGCTATTACTGGACCGCTGAACTGACGAGTTAGAAAATTAATTGGCAACAAATCTGATCATGGGTTCATAATTTATAGTTTTTTCTATGGTAACAAACTGAGTATATTTAGATCCAGGCTGTTGGTTGGACAAGGCTTCATCTTAAACTCTGGGAATGTGTTAGATTTATTTATTTATCATAAATCACAATCAGTATTGCTCCACTTGGCTCTGAGATCTCACTCTGATTTAGCAGGAACTGAATCACTTTTTTATTGTCAATTGATAGTCTGAGCTTTGAGTTCACAAACCCTACTTTACGTCTGTACTTGTCATTTTTGTTCCTTAGAATCAAGAATCAGAGTTTTTCACAACATTCAACAGGCAAGTAATGCAGCAATAGCTTTTCCTGTAATGTAGAAGTAGTAAGTAATATAAATGGACCTGTGTTATAATATGTAATAACCTGGATACAAGTATGCTGAAGCAGCATGTTGTCGCTCTGGAAGACTCGTCTAAGATTTCACTTGAACTTCGCTGGTTACTGGAAGGGCAGTAAAATCTGAGCTGCCGCTGCGGGTTGTGATTAGCGCAGTACACAATGTACTTCAAAAGTGATGGGATACTTGTAATATGTTCACAATTGTGCAATAGTGAAATGACAAGCAAATGGTTTGGACAAATGCAAGATGGTATTGCAATTAATTTATAATTTGTTCAAAGATGGGAGTGATTTAATTTCTGAAAAAGGTTGTTTGAGACAGTATTGAGTCTAAGGCATGAAATTAATGAGAAAAATATATGCTCCATTTGATGGTACAGCATCAGTTTTCAGTGTTTGTCATCGTAAATGTAGGCGGAAACAGTTTGCCATATAAAAGTTTTAACTGCCAAGCTGACGCATTCGGCTGTATCATAGGATGTGTATGTCTGCAGCTGTTTACAGAGAAAGCATGTTGTTTTAATTGCATTCCAGCATAATTATTGTGAAAGTGGAAATGTACCGGAGACAGGCTTAATGCATCACTCACAAGACGGTGTTGTAAATCCTATTGTGTAATCTTTGCAAAGTCGTAATCACTAATCTGCACATCACACATTATTCTACAAAATCGTCTGTGCCTTATCTTGTATCAACTCCCATGGAAGGATTCACCAAACAATAACAAGCTTTTTTGGGGTAACTTAATTTGAAAGCAGATATCATATTCCTGCGAAATGACGCTGAAATCTTTGGCAAGATGATGTGCATTAATCTGATCATCAGCCCTTTTTCATTTACGTGTGTAGTTGTCGCTAACATCTCCTTCTACCTCGAGGTAGTGTGACCACCTGCGCTGAGATGTCAATATGTCTTCAGCTGTCTGCACCTGACACACCTGGTAAACACGTCTGGTAAATGCATGATAAATAAGGTCATCAATGACAAACATGGGAAACTATCTCAGGACCTCAGAGTTTTGAAAAATCATTTGTCACACACCAAAGCTGAATTGTGAGGACTTGCTCTTGAAAATGGATGGACTCGGGTTTTATAGCTTTCCCTTGATGTTTGTGGGTATCACCATTATTTTCCCTTTCCAAATTACTGTCTATATCTATCTCTCTCTCCCTCTCATGGCAACCATGCCACAGTTACACCATTTCATCAAGCATAAAGCTTTTTAAAACTTTCAATCACAAAAGTGTAAAGATTGTACTGACCAAATTTGTTAAAGTACAGTGTCTGCAATGTCGTACAATACACAAAGACAGAATTCAAAATGGCCGACTTCCAGTTGGGTTTAGAGCATGGCCCCAAGAGACTTAAAAAACATTCTCCGTGTGATATATGTAGACTGTTCAGTAGCAAATCTGGTAAATATAGGTCAAAGGCTGCTTCATTGAAAACATTTTGTGGGCGCTATCGACCTCTTTGCCACTCTTAAGCACCACAACTACATCAGGTAACTACATTTTGAGCTTAAATGTGAGCATATTTTTTAGCTTTTTTTGTCTCCTCAAAAACACCTTTTTTGTTTTTCATGGCAAAGAATGTGTTCCACGAGAAGTCAAAAGCTTTGTGGGCTGACATTATGAACTTGTGAAAGTGAGAGAGATCTGATCAATCTGTGAAGAAGAAAGTACACAATTTATGACTTCCTGCTGACGTTGGAGACAGTTGGAGCAGATTAGACAGTATACGTCAAACAACTTTACCGTTTCATGGCATATCTCCAAAAGGCTTTTTTTGTACATCATGTTAATATACCTACCAAATGGCATGCTGCGAGGTGAAACGCAATGTTGAATTTGCTCAAAAGGGGGCACTATTGAGCACTATCTTACACACCGAGTTTTTTTCAATTTTATCAAATAAAGTATAACAGTGATCAGCCTGCCATACTAATAAACTCTAAAGTTCTATCTAATTCATCTGTCAAACATTTACAGTGACGCACATTACTTGCGTCAACTTGGATTGCATGTCGAATCTTTCACCAAAATTTCAGGTAAAATCCCTGCGTCATGCAGGTTCACAGTTGCGCAATATTCATGAATCATGTAGGTTTGACGCTGGCGTCGACTGGCATGACTCAGATTGCCCAGGGAATCGTTAAATATTCTTGGAGACAGTCTACAGGTGAAACATTTCTCAGACTATCTTTTATTTTTTGAACTGTTTTTAGCCTTGAGGTCTCTGAGATACTGTAAACTCTGCATGAAATGAAGTGGAATATTTTCACAGATATTCACAAAACGCGTTCTTACGCCAAAATTAGTTGTAATAAGCCGCAGCGCTATACTTAAGGGATGAACCAATGCCACTTTTTCCGACTAACTTACATTTGAGGGTGCCGATGCAGAGGAGCGATATACTTAAAATACCATAACTTTGTTGCTGACATTTTTCTATTGAACATTGTTTTCCTGATACAAACAGAGCATAGTTCTTTCCTGTAAGGATGGATGTTAATAATTTACTGTTTAAGCATGCTCTCAGTCAATCATTTGAAAGAAATCTAATAAATATATAACTGAGCAAAACTCAGAGGAGCGGCTTGTCACCTAAAGGAGAATAGAGCTGGTCCAGCTTAAAGGTCAGCCCCTCCACCTAAAGCATCAGCTGGCTATCAAGAAAACACTGGAATTCAGCTTGGGTCTCTCTCGCTCTCTGTCTGTCTGTCTCTGTTTGTCTGTCTGGCTCTCTGCTCTCACTCTCTTACTCACAGACACTCACTCACACACACACACACACACACACACACACACACACACACACACACACACACTATCAGTATGCCAGTTAGACACACAGTTGACAATCTCACAGCTAAACTAATATATGTGGTGGAGTTGAAAGTGGCTGCATGTGTACACAACAATGGACGCAACATTGTGGCTGCCAACTCTCTCGGAAACAGGCCACTGCCTGTATTGATGGATTTAACATGTTTGTGTGTCAGGTAATTGTTAAAGCGTTTTAGGTTCAACTGACCAGAAGTTACTGTCATGTTGCAGGAGTGCTATCGGGTGTGGTTGTATCGGTGGAGCCCCGGGAGTACAACTACATGAGCGCAGCATCCGGCCCGACACCAATATTGGTATTGGTGCATCTCTTCTTTAAATTGACAATGTTGAACACACGAAGCTTGTTTAATTTGTATGCAGCAAATATTACAGATGACATGTGCAGTGGATAGTGTACACCACTGTCTCAATAATATAGGCGCGAACAGAACAAAAGACCTCCAAACAGAGTAAAGAAATTGTGCACTGATTCCTACTGATAGAGGCATGTCTGTGGGCTTTTAAAACTGGAAATGTTCTCACAACTCTATTGAAACCAAACAAAGAGGCTATAATATGTGGTGATGAAGTTTCAGACAGGGGACAAAAGAGCAGGTCAGAGAAAACGAGGTGAGGGACAGAAAAGGAAAATAGAAAGATGCGCGTGCAGGAATGAACCAATTTATTTCTTCTTATCTTGAGGAGCCTCCAAATTGGGGGTGTTTGGTATCTTTTAAAGGGTGTATTTTAGGATTTGATGTTGGGCTTTTATTTTGGGATTGAGGTGGATAGAGGCAACACTAAGTGTTTATAAAATTTCTCCTTTCTATTGTTGAGCTTTGTTTTTCCAGATTCATTCACTGAGTCCACATGTATGCGCAGACTGGGAAAATACAGAAAAGGTTAAGATCAGCGAAGGCAACATTTAGGTTACACTGTAAATCGGCTATCGCCATTATAACTGTATAAATTACAGTACGGGTAAATGTACTCTGACAGTAATTGCATTTAAACAAAATCTGAAGCACAAGAAACATACAATTCTTGGAACTTCATCACACTTATATAGTTGCCTTTTCCAAATTTAATATCTGAGGGAGAAAGAAGCAGAAACATCGAAGGGAAGCTCTTAACTTTTTGTCCTGTTCCTGTAGGGACAAGGTCTCAAGACAGTTTGTATTGTTTGTCCGGGAGTTTGAATCTTGGCTGAACTTTACAATGAATAAATGTGATCACTGGATTAAATTCAGGAAAGCTATGCTAATGGGTAGGCATGTGTTGAGGAGTCTTAAGTATCGGATTGCAGGTATGAATGAGGTCAATGAAGGGGCTCACAGGTATAACAATGTGTGAGTGAAAGTGTGTGTGAGAGAGAAAGTTGACCAGTGAAAAAAAACAAACAAAGACTGAATCACTGCGTGAGAAGCAGGGAGGCGTGGTGCAGAGGGTTGGGCAGTGCTAAGGTTTGGCACCAACCCAATCCAACCCATCGTGGCTCTATAAGAGGAGCCCGTTCCTCCCAGCTTCACAGCAACTCAGGAATCTCTACCTACCGGGCCTGACGTCGTCCATCCTCATCAGCCTTTTAAAAATAAAACATGGGCAGACAGAAGATGTATTTGGACAAACTGTCCCGGTTCTTCCAGATCCGTAACCTGCTGCTACGCCAGGCCCTGGCAGAGTGTCTTGGCACTCTCATCCTTGTGGTAAGTGTGTGCATGCATGGAACTTACATCACATCGTCTCATGCTGAAATAGATCGTCGCAGTTTTTGTTTTTTCAAAGCTGGTCGTGTTAAATATATTATACGTTGGCAATAGTTAAACTTTGTCTCCTCTCACAGCGTTTACTTTTCTCTAAGTACCCTAACTATTCAATTGTTTTACAATGAGATCAATTACCCTCGATATGACAGCGTGTGTATTCTTTTTTTTTTGGTTGGCATGTTTAAGAAGCGACTGCAGAAACTGTCACTTATTGACCATTCATGGACTTTAAAGCAAGCAAAATGACCCTCTTTGTATTAGACAAAGAGCATGGATGTAGGTTTACTTTAAGGACTAAGTTCCCAACAAACAGGTAGGTAACAGGTTGTTCAGGTCAGGATGCGCTGTGGACAAAACCATAAAATAACATAATATGCCAATATTTGCTTGGAAGCTGGCATCCAGGATCCCGGAGCTAAGACCTCATGACTTCCTATGATCACTTTCCAGTGTGTGAGGTGTTTGAGTGCATGGGACTAAAGTATCACAGGCATTAAACTACACACTGCACTTTTAAACATCACTCTCGTCAGTCATCTTTCACCACAGACTGACGCTTTACAACACTCAAAGAGGAAATCTGAAATGGTAGCTCATATATGCTCATATATGAACATTGCTGCATCACAAGCTAAACAGACACTTCTTTTGTTCATTGAGCAAAATAGATCCAGATGCTAGGCTATGTACACTGATGTATAAACAATGGCTACAGTACTGGAAGAAGCATTGTATCGTCCTCTTGTCTTGGCAGAAACCTGCCACTTGGATTTTAATGAGTTTTTAAAATGTTTGAATACTACGGCAACAACCAGTTTAGTGGGTGACCTAAGGGCTTCTGAGTTTAGTGACTCATTTCTTAGTGTTTAACAAAGCCAGTTATAAAGGCGTAGAAGCTATTGCTTTTGAACATTTCGTTCGGATGCATAATAAGTCAATGTGAAAAGAAGAATTAAAGATCAGACATCTCTCTTTTCAACAGAGCTTAGTCATCACTTCAAGTAGCAGAAATATACACATACAAACTGATATGCAGTGGAAAACTTCTACTACTTTACTACTACTTACATAAGAACCAAGGAAATATTTCCTTATTGTTGTTCGTCAGACAACTCAGCTTCAGGTATGATTACTGATGACCCAGAAAGGTGTGGCAGCTAAGTAATTGGTGACACACGTCGATGGCAGCACAGACAGAACAATAGGCCTCTCAGACATGACAGACTGACTGTTCCTTCCTCTATCAGAGATGAAAGAAGTCTCTCGCTTCGTCATTGTCTTCGAGAAAATATCAGTCTGTCAATAAATGTTCCCCTTGTGATGAAATGAACAAAACACACTTCTTATTAGTAATCAGTGTGCAGTAAAGTGTATTATGGCCTGGAGAGATGGATGAAGTGAGGTTGAGGGTGTGTGTAACTCTTTGTATTGATTGTGGCATTCTCGACATGTGTCACTAGCTCCTAGCAACATGTTGAGATCAATAAACAAGAAAATTAACGCTGAAGAAAATGACTCGTTTGCCACAGGCTGATGGCAATACAGTGTACAATCAAAGTGGAATGTATAGTAAAGTCACTTGTCTTCGGTTATCCTCCTGTAACTGTTCTGTTAACCCCTCATTGCATTGTCACAACATGCACTTCATTGTCCCCTTCAAATCACTGTTCCCTACTTTGAGTAGCCGTAGCGAGGCTTCTGTGGCGCTTCCTCCTGAATTTGAAAACATCACACAGGTAGTGATTTAGAGACGGGTTCCAGGCCAGCATAGTTGTATGCCTTCAGCTCCTAAACAATTGCCAAAAATGTGTTTCAGTAGGCTTACTGCTGTGGGTTTTTTTAATAAGCTCCCCAACTGTGCTAAAAGCTGGGAGTAGCTGCGTGGATGCGTGGCCAGCTGAATCAGCCAATTTAATGCTGGTTAAGGAGGTTTTGTGGGGCAGTTAACTAACTACATCATAAGAACAACAACATACAAAGTGTACACAGAGTAAACACACAGTCACTGGTGAATGTCTGCTCTTCAGAGTTATTGCAGCCAGATGTATCAGATTTAGAGACATTTCTAGTGGAATGTGATCTGAGTGAGAAAGTTGGCACTTACAAGCTAATGGACCATCATTTGGAATAACTTAAAAAAAATAAAAAAGTATTGTTACATCATACTAGCTCTTCTTGGCATATCATCATGATATTTTTTCCAATAACAAATATAAAAGGAAAAGGATGTTGTTGTTTTTCCGGATCTTACCCATATCACAACACACGTATCTGCTAAAACAAATGGAAAAAACACATACAACCACATATATAACAAGATATGGGTGAATAAATTTCAAATTAGAAATCAATACAGAGAAAATAACTATAACATTATAGTAACATATATAGTAAGTAGAGAAAAAATGTAATCAAGTTTGAGTGGGAGCGAGTAAGTAAAAGTAAGTTTAGTCTTGGGGTTGTTTTATGTAGAACTTTTCCAGTAATGTCTGGCTTCTTCAGGGGTGGAAAAGAGTTTAGACTGAGCCCAGTGATGATGAACCCCCATCAGGCGCCAGTCCTTCTGAATGTGGTTCATTCAAGTTAACCTCAACATCTGAGTCCTGTGGTCTAACTGAAAAGCATCCTCATCAGGGGGCTTTAAAGAGCAGTGGTCTATGCATGGACCACACATATTTCTAAACCCAAAACATACAAAGAGTACATGGGGACACACAGAATCACAGAGAATAAACAGTATGGCATCTGCAGTCTGCTTCTAAAGACAACACGTTTTGTGAATCCTTATTCTTTCGACAGAATCCACGTGCCTGTGAACACATATTTTCCATCTCTCCCTCATCCAATGTAGAAACAGTTTTTTCCCCCCATTCCCAAATAAATCAGCTGGATATGTGTTGGCCAAATCATGGTCAACACAGATCTTACTGTACATGTAATATACTGTACTCCTGTGTGCCATTAAAAAGACAATATAGCTCAATTTCATTCTGAGTAGAGCTCATTCAATGGGTCTTTGTTCTGCTGGTGTCACTGATAATGAGCCTCATTTCACCCCTTGCCTTGATCTTGATTGACTGACAAAGCACTAAATGTAGTATTCATGTTCTTCTTTTTGATAATACAACACTGAGTTACTGAATATGGTTGGTGTTGAGTTTGCAGAACAATGTACCAAAGCATTCAAAAGCCCTGTAGAATGTCTTTTCCTTTCTTTAAAATTACACAAACATCAGATTACTTTTTACAACAACAGAAATCCGTTATGTGCACAAAACATTATTGAGAACCTACATAAACGTGCATTTATTCTCTCTCTTCAGATGTTTGGTTGTGGTGCTGTGGCCCAGCTGGTGTTGAGTGGTGGTTCCCATGGCATGTTCCTCACAGTCAACTTTGCCTTCGGCTTCGCTGCCATGTTAGGCATCCTGGTCTGTGGCCAGGTATCAGGTACAACAAGTTTCTGTAGGAGCACATTTTAACCAGCTTTGTGCCTTCCATTAATACATCTGGAGTCTGAGGCTATAGTTCATGGTCATGGTCTGTAATATGTATTGACACAATGTACATTTGCAGGTGGTCATCTGAACCCTGCAGTGACATTTGCCCTGTGCCTGCTCGGAAGAGAGCGCTGGAGAAAGTTCCCCATGTACTTCCTCTTTCAGACAATCGGTGGTTTTTTTGGTGCTGCTATCATTTTCGGCATGTACTACGGTAAGGGATGACAAATGTGTACGTCAATGAATGATGTTGTCACGACTTCATAGGGGCCATATATTGTGGCTTAGACTCGCCACCATCGAAGTGCATTATTTAGACAATCTATCTAAACAAGAAAATACTTCATGCTATATTTTGTTGTTTGTATCCCTTCCAGATGCCCTGTGGGACCATCCAGGGAGTTTCAATGTGACTGGGCCTCATGCCACAGCTGGCATTTTTGCTACCTACCCTGGAAAACATCTCACCCTTGTCAATGGATTCTTTGACCAGGTACCCCTTTGAAACAAAAAACAGCAGTCATACCTAAACGACAGGTGATACAACTCAGGTGTCCAACTCACAATTATCTTGTACATGTACCTATCTCCAACACAGATCATTGGCACAGCAGCACTGATTGTGTGTATTCTGGCTATTGTGGATCCATACAACAACCCCATACCCCAAGGACTGGAGGCCTTTACTGTGGGATTTGTGGTTCTGGTCATTGGATTGTCCATGGGCTTTAACTCTGGATATGCTGTCAATCCAGCCAGAGACCTCGGACCACGTCTTTTCACCGCTGTAGCTGGGTGGGGCAGCGAAGTCTTCACGTAAGTGTAGAGATTTTTAAGCATTTTTTGCATCCATTGTTTATCTCTTCTCCTTTCCCTTTGAGACAAAGAAAAAACTTGTTCATATTTAACTATTTTTTGTCACTCAGGATTAGAAATGGCTGGTTCCTGGTGCCTGTTTTTGCCCCATTCCTTGGCACCATCGTCGGTGTGATAATCTACCAGATGATGGTCGGCTTTCATGTGGAAGGAGAAGTGCGTGACCGCAAAAGCCTAGAGGAGGAAGAGAATGTCCAACTCACCATCGTCCCGTCCAATGACAATGACAAAACCAAAACCATGCACTGATTGTGTTAAGATCGACACGCTCTAACACATGCACATTCTGTAAATACCGACACATTCCAGCCTTTTTCATTCCAGCCACAACAGTTATTTTTTTTTACAAACCACCTTACCAGATGTTGGGTTTTCTCCCAAGTTAGTTGTTTATGAATAAATCCCCCTCTCTTGATATTATCATGTAATTGTATTATATTATAGAGAATGATTGTGTGCACATGTAGAGGGGAGAAACACAACTTTAGAAACACAGAATTACATTAATTCTTTTAGGAGATGAACATTTGGATCTTAGTATATAGCACTCCAGTTTGAACAGTATTATATGCTTCATACTAATGTAGTTTTATATACATTTTTACATAGTAAATATATATTTAAACAGACATATGTTCTGCACAACCACTTTTTTTTTGCATTGTTGTGTCAGTCCAGAATCTTTCACCTTCACCGCAAACAATTGAAATCAGGAAAAATTGTCAGGAAATTGGGAAATAACAATCATGTGTTAATAAGTGACAATGCGCTGTTATGTACAGCACAATATTAACAATCTGTCTTGAAATTGTTATGTAGCTCATGCATATTGAAGTGTACCTTATGTATCACTCCTTGTTTGGGTGCTAAACTGGACTGATAACATTTTAGTCAATAGTATGTTGTTTGATGGAAAATAAAATAAATAAAGTAAAGTTCCTTTTTTGATTGTTACATGAAACATGAATTTGGATCCTGTTACGTCCTTGTTACGTTTTATTGTTGTTTGTCACTAATACTTCTCATTTTGAGAAGGAAAATCATTATTTTCCTTCCATTTAGCCTTCAAATTCATTATTTGTTCTAAATAAGTAAACTTGGGTTACAACATTGTCCAGATGTAATGTGCATTCAGAAAAGAACAGTGTTGAGGGAGTGAACCAGCAGTGTCCACAATTCAGAGCCAAACAAGAAACAAGACCACAGCCATCGCTCCATTCACTCAGCTGTGCTCTAATAATGACTTCATGTTCCCAAAAGAAGACTGGCTCCATCATTATGCAGTGCAAAGCAGTATTTTGCACTGCTATTTAAAGACCTCATTTTATTTCCAAGGATACCTCAGTATCCACAGACCAGAACTGGGCCAACGTCCTCCAGTGTGTATATCAAATCAAATGAGCCCTGTTCTTCTATGCCAGAAGTTCATTTTGGTAGAAACTCCTGCATCCATTCCATTAATCAACAAAGTATGGAAACTATGTGAGTTCCTGCACTGTT
>NW_027176229.1:14229108-14281608 GCF_023055335.1 Clinocottus analis | reverse complement strand
GTCTCAGACTAAAATGTTGCCCACGCCACTTTAAAATGCGAAGGGATTTTCACTGTTCCTCGCTGGCTGATTGGTATTTATATAGAAAACATAAGGTGATATGAAGGTCAAGGCAGCCTAACGTATTCAGTTTTATCCGGTTGTGGCCTCTAGTGGTATGACGGTGATGCTTAGAGATGAGCAGGATATAACCTTGCTTAACTTTTCACAGTGTCCAGACACTAAGAAACGATTGTTCCCTCAACAAAAGGAGATTGTGCACTTTTTTCAGGTTCCAAAACAATAACAAAAAGCTAAAATATAGTACTCATGCATAAGTTAAGAGCATACAGTAGATAATTCCATCAATGCTACTTAAAAAAAACATAAAAGGAAATAGCATAAAAGATTTTCGAATGGACTAATCTGCAAAAACCATTGTCAGACTGTGATATATGATCTGCCAGGTCCTCTAACACATCTCTTTTGTGTCTCCACCACTCTTCTGGCTCAGCTGCAAGCAGACACACCTGTGTAGACACATACAGTGCAAGCCTGGAAGTTTTTGGACAGTGATACAGTTAGTATGGTTTTTGGCTCCCGCTGACTGGATTTTAAATTAAACATTGACAATGTGGTTAAAGTGCTGACTTTCTTGAAAGGTGCTCCAGGTTGATCACAGGATCCAAATTGGATAAGCACAGGTTGGACGGGTTACAGCCCAACACTATTCACCTACTGTGTATGTCAACACCCTACATTAAAACTATAGCAAACTTGGAATCAACACTTCATCCTCAATCCATCGTTTTATTACATATCCAAAGTGCTGGAGTACAAACCCCAAACATTAAAGAAAACTAGTGTTCACACCCAAATATGAACTGCATCGTTATTTGTGTGGCAGCTCATTAAAAAGTCAACCTAATGTTCTAACGATGTAGCTTACACACAGGTCAATGCCAGTTATTGTGGAAGCTAAATGATTTATTTTGAAAAAAATGAGAAAGAAAATAACCTTCTTTTCTCATCTGGCATGTGGATGTGGTTTAGAAGGGCGTGGGGTGCCATGTCACTTTAGGATGCTGTGCGTTGTTTATTAAACTTTGTTCCCTCTCATTAGGATAAACACTACCAGCAGGGGAGACGGGGTGTCAGCTCTAGGTTTGGTGTACAATAAATGTCCATTAAAAGGCACATATAAGCAAGTTTACATGGACATTCTTTCCTTCAGGCTGTGTTTTGCCTGAACACATATCTTCTCATTATTGTTAAAATGAAGGGCGGATTAAATTCACATGCCCAACAACACCTAGACCTCTCCTTAAAAAAACGTAAAACAGCCTTTGGTTCTCCGTAGTAAACAGACTCCTCCTGCTGGGAAGTTTCCGTGCCACAGGGAATGCCATGGTCTCTATCAGCCTCATCATCAACTTAACATTTCTGTGATTACTGAATCCCCACAGACTGTCTGGAGTAATTTCTATAAATGGTTCTTTGTCAGCAAACATTATCTTTACCCATTCACACAGGATAATATTAAACTGGAGTAGGGTTGGCTGGTGCAGACTAAACACTGAAAAGCATACGCTTCAGTTAATACATTGTGTCACTTTAGTCATAGAAAGTACAAGGAAATTGTATACTGTTTATATTTACCATTTTATTAGGTATTTCACATTATAAAAAACTAACAAATGTACCACAAATTAGTGGTCTACCAGGTTGACACATACAAATACAAAAGTTCAATGATAATCTCCAGTCAAAAGCTTGTTCTGCTGCTATCATGGAAAGTTTAAACATCTACAGGTCCACGTCAACTGAGCAAACTTAATCTGCAGGTGAAGAGTGTGTGGTGGGGAGATTGTTTTGTCAGAGGTTAATAAAGAGCTGTCAAGCTCAAACCAGTGTGTTAAGCACGGCTCTTTTCACGATTAAAAAGATTAAATGTTCATGTAGTGTCAGTAAGCAAAGTGCATTACATTACTGAATTATACAGTGTTAGACTATTGCCATTCCCTATGTACACTAGGTTACGATTTTCTCTCAAAACACCTTAACAACTTCCAACTAACAGTGTTTCTTGCAACACACCACCACAAAGTTGAAACACAACTGTGGTTTTATTTTCCTAAAATAATCCCAATGTTAGGGTGTGAGTCTAAGGAGCCGCGGTGTGTTTTGACATGTCGTTAGGCCTGGTAAGTCAAACTAAATCAAAGAAATATATAATGGGACACTTGAGCTCATCCCACAGCTCAACAGTGTCATATAGGCCGAGGTAAAAAAAAGAAGAAAAAGATTAGTTTCCCAAGTATTTATTTAACTAAAGCCACACATTATCGGTTACTTAGTTGAGCCCTTGAATTGCTCTTAAAGTAAGCCTACAAAGTAAAGCTCAATCCTTTAACATTTATTTAACAGTCCTTTTATCAAACAAGAAATCCCTTTCATCTCAGACACTCAAAGACAAGACTTCTAAAAGCTTATCATCCAGCTCACACTTAATCACTTTTTCTTCTCTGGCAGCTTCATAACACAGCTTGTGTTTGTGGTTGCTAAGTCAAACAGATCTGATTCATGAGCTCTCCTCGATATGCCTGCATCACTCAGTTTGTTTTATACAAGTTTGCCGCCAACAGTCTGAAAACAGACAACGTGACCTTATTTTGACTTTTGTTTTCCCCCCTTTCAGATAGACAACACACATACTTTGACCCCGCACAAGAAACCACGCTGTGTCCAGAAATGCCTAAAACGTACAGCCTTCAGGCCTCGTAGAGTGGAGTAACACTGCCGTCCTTCCACTCGATCAGGATTTCTCCCCGTTGTAAAGTGGGGGAGGAGTGCGGGAGGCGCATGGCATGCTCTGTCAGCGGGGCTCTTTCACTGGCCACCGGGGACCCAGGAACGCTCACCTCAGGCCTCGGAGTGTATGACTTCAAAATACACACCACCTTCTTCCTTCTGGCACAGCAAGACAGAAGAAGGACAGAAAGTGGGTGGAGGTGCTTTTTGCTTTGTATAAAAAGCTCCTTGAAATGTGTTGCCCAAATGTTTCTTTTATTTTCTCTAAGTTCTTTAAAAAAAATAAAAGCAGATTTTTATAGAATGCAGCTCATCCACATTTTATATAAAATGTACGTTGGAGACCCACATTGGAGCCGTGTTATGTCTTGTCTGTGCCTACTGTATTGTTTAATTTTATTTAGTTTAAATTAATCTATTACTTTGAAATATCCACACAGACCAATCACACACAAAGACCCAAGTGATGTCTTGAAATTGCTCACTTTTTCTGATTAAGACTCAAGTAAGTCAAATGTATCACATTTTCAAAGACACAAACAAATAAAACAAACAAATCTCTAGCTTGTACCAGTAGAACATTGCCTATTTTACCATATAAATGATTTATTTATGTACATTTATAATACATATATGTAATGTTGGTCAACTAATCTTTCCAAAAATAAATCTATATAAATAAAAAATGAGTACCTTTCTGTGTGTGCTTAACACTCACCGGTTGGAGTAAACATTGAGGATAAGAATCACAGTGCCGAGGACCAGCGCCAAAGAGCTTAGTACCAGCATGGTTATCTTCCAGCCCATTCCTGTACACATGCACACGTCATTAATTTTACACAAACCACATTTGAAATTATATTTACCTCTTTCAAAGTCATGGTTCTTGTTCAATCACTTGTTAAATGTCTTTCAAGACTCTGGACATTCAAATAAAAGCCCATTGAAACTCTTTTACAAACATTGGAACACGCCTACCATAACCTTTTCACATTCATCCATCTCCACCTAGTGGTGGAAAAGTAACTCTGCGAAAGAAATGGCGAGATAATTGAGTTCAGTCAAGCAAATTTACCATAGTCCATACTGTAGAAAACCATGGTGGGATCAGCGGGAGATTTGGTGCTCAGGGACGAAAGAGGCACATCCAGTAAAGGAAATGTTTCTGTGACTTCAACTGCCATTTTACCTTCAACTAGAAGGAAACAAAACAGAAACAAGTCAACTGGAAGCAAAGACCAACACTGAACCTTACCTGAACCTGGTTTGATTAATTTGCCCTTTTGATGAAGGAAGTGATTGTTGTGTTTGTCCATATTTAGCAGTGAGATGCAAAAGGGCAGGCCTGATATAAGCATAACATGAGTCAGCACTTTGGGGATGCTGTTTAATGGAGTGCTTGGCTGCCTTCCCGAATGAAGAAAATATTAATTTAGCAAAGGAGCATTGGAATAAATTTAATCATCGCATCGAATGCAGGCATGTTGTCATCTAATCCACAGGTCATGGCAGAAAACATTAAATTATTATTATGATCTGATATGATATATCACATGGACTTTTAAAAACACCTGAGCATTTGGGGTTTTGTATGTGTTTGCTCACAGAATACAGCTTGCACACATCAAATTTGAGTATCAATCATTGTGCAAAAACAGGCTGTTTTTCTATCTTGTGCACAACTTGCATAAGCTTTTAAATATTCATGACGAAAGTACCATTACAATGGGAAGAGGGGACGCCATTGACCCATTACATGTACACGTGGGTCAATTACAATATTCTCCATCCAGCAGCATAAAGATGGTTGCGTCTGAACATTTAGTTAAAAAACGGTTTTCTAAATTGAAGTACTTTCCTTTAGGTGATATAATTCATTTAAAATGTAAAAGAGTTAAACAAATTGATTAATTGATTAATAATTGATAATTTGTAGGAATTATGTTTTAGCTTTAATGCTTAGATGCCAACAGGTCCATTCTTGCACCACCAAGTAGAGTTTTGGAAAGTGTAACAGCTGCAACTACACGACAACAAAACTCCAATCACCTACGATTACTTCAAATTCAGGTCTATCAAAAAAAAAAAAAAAAATAAGTATAGCAGGACCTGACACAACGATTGAAATATGGTGCACAATAATGTCAAGTATTTACACTGATGCTGATCAAATCTGTATTTGAGGAGGGTATAAACAGGCAGAGCAACCTTTCTTTAAGGTAATTGATGTTGCTTGTATTAGTCACATACTGTGGCATTGGCATTTAGTAAACTACTGCGAGGAACTTTAAGGTACTTACATGGTTCAGCCTTTACATCAGAGATGGCACTTGGAAAAATCCCAGGTTCCAAGGATTTCCCCAGAGTGTGGTGAGGTTGGTGTTGGTTGTTTCTCCCATTGCACAGTGTCTGGTTGTCGAGTGTCCGCCACCTGCTGCCAGGCTTGTAAAAATATTAGACATTTCACATGTTTATTGAGTAATAAGAGAGAGATAAGATAAGATAAAATAGTCCTTTATTAGTCCCTCTATTCTACATTATGCAATACCCCTAGTTTCTAGATGCTTTTAAGTAATCTAATTAAGGTACCTGCAAAGAAAACCCCTTCCATTCCTCTAAAATATTATTACCTGCTTATGTTCCCTGGAAAGGAAGACCAAAGTGGATTCCTGTGATGCACTAAGGTGCAGCCCCCTCCCTACCAAAGTGAGGTGGCCTTTCTTGGAACAGAACCACGACTGGCTGCTTGCCTCTCTGCCCATGTCCACTGCTGCCACCCCGGCACCAGTGTTGTCACGTTCAGCCTGGACGACGCAGGGCTGCAGGTGCAAGCCTTCATACTGCTCCCCTGGTGCAGTCAGACACTCCCCGCTGTGGTGATTGCTGAGGGCCTGACTTCCTGGGAGCCAACGCCATTCCTGCAAGGCTGAATGTGGGCTGCAATCACCCAGAGATACTCTGCCTCCCAAACTCCCTCGCTGCACCTGCAGACATTTGACCAGCAGCTTGTTCTGAATCTTTAAGCCAGACGTCTCTGTGGAGGGGACATTAAAAAGAAAAGAAACGGCATTGTTTGAGCTGTTATAATCCTCTCATTGTTGTTATTTGAAGACGGAGCTCATACAGTTAATTAAGTTACTTTTTTAATATTAAAAAGCATGCAAGTCAGAAGAGGATAGCTCAATTAAGAATGTGATATGGCAATATGGCAAAATGTATATATCATATTCTGCAAACCCTTGAGTTTACAATGTGCGTACTATTTAGTTTTATTTGCACACGTTTGTCGTACAAATACTACATAAGGGGTTTGAAAAGTACGTGTCCTTCAACTCGACATACGTACAGCGGCAATGGAAGGCGATAAAAAGCAATTCATCTTAATCGCGAGAAACATTTTCAATGTAACGTGCGTGACCTCCGTTTCAGACCAATGGTTGAAGACGCCACAGTCTGTTCTGCAACAATGTGGCGAAAGCGCGAGCTAACGCTAGCTGACACTTGGAAAGTATCTTTCGGCCAACTTACTAAACACGACTAACAATACAGAAAGGAGAGTGGACAGAGACGTCAAACACGTCCATCTGAACACGGTCGTTTCCCTTTGGTTCCGAATCGCTGGCTTGTCGTCTTTAATTCCGCCATTGGGACTCTTGAAACGACCGAGGTGCTAACAAACCGTAACGTTCATCGTAACCGCTTTCAAATTACCTTTTGAAATGACAAAGAGGAGCAAGCAGACCCACAGTAGCCTTCTCTCCATGGCGGTGACGGGCGCTGATACTTCGGGCTCTTCCGAGCAGTGCAACCCGCATCTATTGAGCAACAAGTGCAAGTGGGCTGGGACTAAAGCTTGACCTCCCTCTGTGCAGCATCCATAAGGCGGATAGATGAATGAGGATCCGAGCATTCCCCCTCATTACTCTTTACTAGGACATGCATAATTCTAAATGTAGATTTCCTTTGAAATGCTCCGTTATTGTCCAGGGAGCAAAGCAATTGCTTAATATTGAGGATGTTGGGAGATTTGAGCTACTTTTACTCTCCAGTTGCAACTATGTGGTCACTAGGTATCCCCATGAGCCAGCTGTTTATGCTGTATTCATTTGTTCAACACATTCCTATATGACAGGCAAAAACAACGTGTTTACAACCAGTGTGTTGCAGCTCCATGGACTACCAATTGGATCTGAAGAGCATAAATCTGTTTTAAAAGAGAAGACAGTGTCTCACTCTGAAAAGGATAGCCCACTCGTTACTGTGAGAAACGGGACAGCTTTTGGGGGCCCGCATGGTCACATGATGTTTTTCTCTGTAAGGATGCACCACCAAGTATGTAAAAGACCTTGATCAACTTCAACATATTCAGTGGACTTACAATGAGTAAACTCGTAGTCTCAAACAACATATGTTTTTTATTCTGAGAATTATTTAAGACACAATTACTTCAAATATTAAACTAACAAACATGTCACAGCCATTAAGAAACAAAGTTCTCTTTTTGCCTGCAACGATACCATGAATTCTTTTTATGAAATGTTTGAGAACCACTGAAAACCCAGGAAAACCATATCCCTTGGTTTGCACCTGGTTAGCTTAGAGATTGCTTATAGAAGAACACAAGTACATACATTTTTTAAAAGACATTGTCATGAATTTGTTTTACTAAACAAACACAATTTTCCACCCAACAGTGAAATGACTGAGGAGCACAGATAATTTATGTCATTTTGTTATTACATGAAAACACACACTGTACATATTAACTTTTTTTAAAACATTTGACTCAAAAATAAATGCAAGTAGAAATACAGATAGCAGTTTCACATTTTTAAACAGCAAATACTTTACTATATAAATAGCTCAAATGCCCTCAATATCTGTCCGTGCTTTTTAAGTCAATAATATTTGTTCCTTTTGAAGCTCATCTTTTATGATCTGACCCAGTCTTACTGAGGAGGGGAGTAAAGGGACAAATAGGATGGAGGTTCTCCTTCCTGTTGAAACAGAGGTGAAGCAGTCGGAGCTGAGGGATGCACTGAGGATGAAAAGCTGTGTGGAGCAGCCTGTTGTGGCCACTGATTATTATAGCCACCTGATATGTAAGGTTGAGTGGGAACTGGTGCAGGGTACCCAAAAGCACCTGAAACTGCAGGTACCGGTGCTGCTGGGTATCCAAAAGCACCTGAAACTGCAGGTACCGGTGCTGCTGGGTATCCAAAAGTACCTGGACCTTCAGGTACCGGTGCTGCTGGGTATCCAAAAGCACCTGAACCTCCAGGTACAGGTGGTGCTGGGTATCCAAAAGCACCTGAACCTGCAGGTACAGGATACGGTCCAATAGGGAAGGCAGGGGGAGGGAAGTCGCTGTAACTTGGAGCCCCAAAAGCCCCAGCTGGGTAAGGCCCCGCAGCTTCACCAGGCTGAAGGGCAGCAGCACCAGAAGGAACTATGACCAGCGGAAACACCACCTTTGGGTCAATGGCAAAACTGATATCCAGATACACCTGGGAAAGGGAAACATATGAAACCAGCATGCATTTTATTGATATTTTATTGAAAATGTTTATCCCACTTTTTTTGTACTGTAATCATTTGCTGTTTTGTGGTTATCGTGTTTTATATTCTGCCAATATCTGCAAAGAAAGATTTTCTTTGTTGATGTAACAACACTATTACATTATTACATACCTTAAGGTAATGGTCAACTGAGATGATTTCACAATTATGGAGAGTGTGGATGGCATCGACAGGAACATTAAACTGGCAGGAGACAGTTTCCTCTGAATTCGGTTCAATAGTCTCCCCAACCATTTTCCACAGACTTAGGTCACTGATATTAGTGGAGGCATTGGCATGATACACTATTTTCTGATGTAAACTGAATTTGGGCTTCATTTGTTTAGATGAGGAATTGCAGATTTTGGCAACAGCAGACACAGTGCCACCTAAAAAAAACAATTCAAACATCTGAATATACAGTTTTTAATGAAAAAAATATCACAACACAATAAAACAATTATCATATTGGTGTATTGTATTGTAAGTAAGTATATAGTAGATGGACATTACCTGGAGAGCAAACGTTTGTGTTAACTGTAGCAGACATTTGGACCTGTCCTTTGGAGGAACCGCTCATCATTTTATCCACTGAACCAACCTGTTGCTGAAATTCAAATTAATATTAATTAATGTATATAAAATATTGCCATCTTGATAACCTTCCTCATCGTTATGGCCATAAAAAGTGAAGTCTTTAACATCCCAACATGAATCCTTCCTGACTAGGTTTTACAAGGGGTTGGGCAATACTGTATACTCTCTCCATTCTCTAATGGGCCCTAATATCAATCAATGAAATACTATCATCTCTCAACACTACAATACATTTTGCGAAATTCACTCCATTTCCTGTTTATTCAAGCAACCGGTTTGTGGTTTTTTATGTTCTTCTGTTTGCTCACGTGCCACACCCTATCGTTCAGACTCTATGAATAAATATTAATTCAATAGGCCCTGTTGCATGCTTCCTATTATGTTATATAATTATAGGACACTGCTCTTTTCTCCGAGCTTCATTACGCTTTGCTCAGACACATTCAATATAAAACAGTTGTCATGCCTAACTCTGCATTGTTTCCTTTCCTTCAATCCTTTTGTACCTTTCTTTCAGTTATTGACAGCTGGCTTTTTAGTTCTGTGACTGTATATCTTGAATATTTTCCTTTCAAATATTTTAATTAATGTGTAATGTAACTAGTGTTTCAAATAAACACGTGTATCATTGTAGTGTACCGCTCACCATTATTTGGATAGGGTGCAAGGACTTTGAAACAAAGTTGAGATCTTTTTGGACTCCAGAAGGCAACCGCCAGCTCCTGGACATCTTTGCTTCCAGCATGTAGACAATCTTTCCATGAAGCCCCTTGAAGGATGACGGCATGTCCCTGTGTTCCATGAATGGAGGTTTTTGTATAAAAGAAACACAGTAGTCCTGCCAGATGCAAATGGTAATGGACCCGAAGAGCGCTTTTCTAGTCTTCCGACCACTCAAAGTGCTTTAACACTACACAACATCATTTACACATTCACACACTGATGAGAGGAGCTACATCAGTATTATCAACTATTCATACACCGTACGGGAGCAATTTAGGGTTAGGTGTCTTGCTCAAGGACACATCGACATGGGCGAGCGAAGTCGGGGATCGAACCGCCGATCCTCTGATTGACGACCCTGCTCTGAGCCACAGTCGCCCTAGTGTGAATGTACACTTACCCCTGTGGGATTGTAAACCGGAATTTAAAGTGATGGTCTCCTTTGGGAAGTACTGTGCCTGCAAAATAAATGAGAATGATCAGTATTTCTGGTTGAGACCTGACAGCTCTTTATTTGCTCAGTTGGATTTATACTATATATAATTGAATTGAACTTAAGGGAAACAACATGGACAGACCTACTTTCTTATGTGTTTAGAGATGTATGCACAATTAACCACACAAGTAGATAGCATTTTGATTCAAAATAGAGTGAAGAATTTCTTAGACATACCTTTCTCATCTTCAGCAACTAAGGACTCTTTGAGTTTAAAGTATCTCCTGTGCGCATTGTACGATCTACGGCCATCTCCGCTGCCCTCAGTCCAGTGGACGCGCGCGTCCCCTTTGACTTTCACGACCAGCTTCTTCACTTTGGTTTCTTTTTTCAGAGTAAAAGTGACTGTGCCAGCGATAGTGTCTCCTTGAGAGACAGTGTCCTCTTTGTTGAGAGCTTCATAAACCAGATTGAAGTCCTTGATCGGAGACATTTTCGACGGAGCGTTCGAGGTCGAATGCGTTTTGTTTCCCTCAACACGGACTGCGACTTCCTGCTTACACTCAGCTGCCTCTTGACAGGGGCTGCGCCCAAAGATGGAGTTCACAAACAAACCCAGAGACAGCGGACTTAACAACAATTATTTGTAAATTGTGTGTCTTGTAACTTTTTCTGTTAGGACTAGTGAAATTATTAGTAAATCAAATGAGTAAGACAAAATAAAGTGCAACGTGGTTGCTCAGAGGTTATCTATCATGTATAACGAGAACGGGGGTCAGGTGACTCAATGATAATTATGAAATGGCAGCTTACCTGTCGTAAAAACAATGGGTTGTCCAACCAATTGTGGCCCTGGACTGTCTCTTGCCAGACTTGCCAGAGCCACATGGAGGATCTCGGCCTTGATTTGAAAACCTCCCATATTGCTTCATGTCATGCAGTTAAATTACAACATACTTCATGTCAGTCCAGATATCACAACAGCAATAGGCTAATTCAGGTTTAAGCATTGTACTGTGTTACAGAGTGTTTATTATTAGGCTAATACACTAGCAGAGGCCGAATGTCTTTGATAAAATGGAAGAGCTCAGGATGGATGAGATTTTAGATGTTTGTCTCTTGTGTGCACTTTTCCCTCTGTTGCTGTAATCCTGAAAATGTCTCCACTTCGTGACTAATGAAGGATTATCTTATCTTATTCATGGATCATTTACTGATGTGGCCTACCGGGCTCACGCCCAGTGGCGCAAAGTGGCCCTTGATCTGTACCTCCATAGTGTCACTCAAAGAGACTTGTGCTAACAAAGAGGAGACTCAAAATGACCACAAATAAACCAAACAACAAACACAAAGAGACACAAAATAGCTGCAAAGGAACCACAAACAACCACCAAAAGACACAAAACAACAATAATTCAAAAAGAGTCACAGAGAAACCGTCTGTTGAAATACTTTATTCACATCTACAAATCAGAAAAAAACACTTGCAGTTGTGTAACGTAAATAGACAGAAGTAGTTGTCTGGTGTTACATTCAGTATACTGGGAAACTGGGATTATATACTTTGCCTCTTAGTTGATCGATTAATATAAACATTAAAAAAGTTTTTTAGGATGTCCAGTTTCTTTTAACCAGCCTCCAGAAGGAAGAGTGAGGTAGAGAGAATAGGTATAAAGTATATAACATTGAAAACATGGTCGGTTTAGAACTCTTGAAATGATCAAGGCACGTGTACACATACAGTGTATCTGGATGGTTCAGGCTTGAGCAGCTGCACAAAGCAAAATGAACTGACAGGAAAACATTCCCATATAATGCAAACATCTTTTTTCTTATATAATTGTTCACATGCAAACATTAAATATTGCACAAAGGAACTGTTGCACTTCACACTTCAAAATGAGAAACACTTAAGTGTTTAAGACACTATCAAGGCGATGAGATTTCACGTTTAAATAAGTATTAGTATTTTAACTTCATGATTACCACATTTAACAGATTCAGTCATTGCGCATATGTCCTATTATTTTGCATCAGAATTGTGAGTATCAGCAGAGGGGAAAAGGAGTGAATATGCTGGAGGAGCTTCATCCGATTGAGACAGAAAGTCTGTGTCCATCGTTGGTGCAGAAGACAGCTGGTTGTATGTAGGGGCAGTTGGGGATATGCTAAAGGAGGGAGGAGAAATGGATGGGGCGGATGGGGGTGGTGGAAATGCTGGAGCAGTCGGCGGGGGATGAAGCGCAGAAGGCGGAGGGTGAAGCACAGAAGACGTAGATGAAGATGAAAATGGATATCCGTAAGGAGAAGACAATTGTGGCACTTGGTTATTGTAGCCCCCATTGATGTGTGCCGGCTGAGCAGAGTACACACCTGATGGTCCAGCGTACACTGGTGGGGTATCTTGGTACACAGGTGGTGGTGCTGAATACCTTTGGGATCCTGGGTGTCCATAACCACCTGAGTGTGGGGATACAGGAAAGGGATCTAAAGACAACACAGGGGGAGGGAAGTCGCTGTTGCTTGGGCCCCCAGCAGCCCCAGCTGGATAGGGGCCCTCAGCGACACCAGGCTGACGGCCAGCAGCGAGGTCTGTAGGAATAATGACCACTGGGAATATTATCTCTGGATCGAAAGCAAAGCTGATGTCCAGATAAGCCTGAGAAAAAAAAAAACATGACAGCCTCATGAGCAACCTGTGCTTTAATTCTAAAATAGAAAAGCATGAAAACATCCAACAGTCCCAATGGAAAATCTTTTATCAATATGTATGGGTCATCAGTTAAACAAAATCACTTCCAAAAGAGCTTATAGTCAATGTTGCATACCTTTAAATGGTATTCCACTGAGATAATGTCACAATTCTGGATGGTTGGCATCTGAACACGAGGAATCTGTATTGCACACCTGACATCCTTCTGTGTTTGGGATTTAATACTGTTGTTAACCACTTTGTGGATAACACTGCTCTCATGTTTGGTACTGCTGTTGGCACGGTATACCACATTCTGGATTAAGCTGAATTTGGGAATCATCTCACTGGATGAAGAATTGTTGATTTTTGCAACAATCGCCAGAGTTTCACCTGTGACGGAAAAAAATAAAATTGAATTAATCTAAATCAAGTGCCACACACTGTGCTCCAGTATGTGTATTATATAAAGGCAGTTCATGAGTAAACTTGAAATCATACTAACACCTTAAAATGCTACTTCAATTTCTATCAACTTTTCTTTTCATGCTTTACTCAAACCATCACTGACAACAAACCATTACAAGTGTGAGCCAGTGTGCACACTACCAGGGCACTGGAACAGACACATCTAAATAGATCGCAGCTGCTACTAATGTTATTATTGGTTACACGATAGTGTCTCCTGTAATAGCAGGTCAAAAAAACTGTACGGTGCATGCCATTTCTTTCTTGTTGACAAAAGCAATAAGTGGAATTTAACAATTGCTGAACTATAATTTCAACACTATTTCAATATTAATAAAATAGTTTGCTATGCATGGCTGTGGTAACCACCACTAACAACAAAAACAAGTTTTCAGTATCTGCTTCAGCAAAAGATCTCCTTCCATGACTTGAAGAAAAATGTATACCTGGAGCATAAGCACTCTTGTCAACAATGACATCCATGTGTACATGTCCTTTTGAGAAAAGCCCCATCTCTTTTTTTGTTGAACCAACTTGGCGTGACTAGAATGCAATAAAAAGGGAAAATAATTACTTTTGATCCACTCTCATTATTTAGACATTAAAGTGCATGGGTTAAGCATTTCAGTGATACAGCCGGGCAAAATACCCAGCTCCACTGCACCTGTTGTCACTTATTACTGCTCACTGTGAAGTATATCATAGAGTTTTCACTGGAAACACTTCAACAGAAGAAATAGTGTATATGGAAGATTTTGACAACAATGTATGGAAATTATACAAAATAACTGGGACCCTGTTATTGTTTTTCTTAAATGGAATTTTAGCAGCACAAATTGATATGTAAATCCCGATCGGTCTTTTTTCACAGCAGATGTTTTGACTTGTCATGGCAGGAATGGCCCATTTGGGGCAAATACCGTTTATTGTAGCTCTATGTATGTAAGCATTCGAGGAAGCCAAACCAGTAGGCGAGTATGCACAACTGACACCTTAAAATGCAATGACAACATAAACATTATTGATATTAACAACAACTGTGCTTTGAAAATGTTAAAATGTCTGGCGTGAAAACTACCTATATTTTTCATTTCCAATTGTCCATTTCTTTTTTTATTATCTACACCACATGACAAGTGCTGCATCCAAGTAAAGGTCTGGTGTCACCGACTGTAACTTTACACTACAAAGTCTCTACATACTAAAGGGGAATAAAGGAGTGTAGTTTCTGTCTCGTAACTTATAGTAACAGAGATTTCTATGTTGTAATATTGTACACACCATCAGAGAATGAAGATTTGGAAAGGACCTTGAGACAAAACGTATGTCCTTTGCTACTTTATTGTCCATCTTCCAACTCCTGGACAACTTGACTTCCAATTTGTAGACAATCTTTCCATGACTGCCTTTGAAGGATGAAGGCATGCTTCTGTGATGGAAAACCGGCAGATTAATGTGATGTTATATTAAGTGTATTAACATTAATTAATTCCATTTGAACATGTTTACACCAACTAATAGAACACTACTTACCCTTGTGGTATTTTCAAGTGGAATTTGTAGACATGGATCCCTTGGGGAACTAGTTTCATGAAAGAGGGAGGATTTTGTGTGTATAGTAATGGTCAACTGCCAATACCTGTTACTTTAAAGTAGTAATTCATATGGTGGTGGAAAGTAACACATGCACTTTATTACATTTTAATACTTCCAACCCACTGCACTTAATTTCATTACTGTAAAATCTGTCATCTGGATTACTGTAAGAGCTGTAATTGAATTATTAGTCACTTGTTTTAGTGTCACAGTTATTCTTTAACTAAAGTAGGCCCTGCAGACCTCCATACTTTTATTAACTTTTGAATTTTTAACAACCCCCCCCCCCAGCTGAAGGTAGTGAACATGTTGACTAACCATGCCATGACCGTCACAAGGCACAAATAACACGTGCACAAACGAACAAGGGGAGGAAGGGACATAGGAGGCCTCTACCATGCCAGTCAGTAATAACAGGGTTGCAGCGTGCATAACTAACGAAGAGTCTGCAGCTTACCCTTAGAGTTCTCTGGGATCAGAAACTGCTTTAGTTTGAAATATCTCTTGTGAGCCTGGTATGTATGGGTGCGGTCGCCGCTCTTTTTTGTCCACCGTACATCAGCGTCTCCTTTGGCTTTTACAAACAGGCTCTCAACTGTGGTCTCCTTCGATAAGGCCAGAATTACTTTTCCAATGAGATGGTCCCCCTCCGAAAACGTCTCATACTCGTTCAACGCGTCACAAGTTAACGTTAATTTTTGAATAGCAGGCATTGTGGAGACTAAACGGATGAAATAGATAAACAAAACAAACAATCCAGCCACTTGCTCATTATAAAACGCGTTCACGGCGTGGTACTTTCATAAAAGGAGAGGACGCCCTACCCATGGCGTCCAGACTGCTGAGGAAGACACGCCCTACGAATGTCTCCTCAAAGGCCTCTGCTGCCATCTACCGTACAAAGAAGAGACTGCGGGCTCCGAATCAAGTGCATGAAACTCTGCGCCAAAGCGCATTGCAATTGTTGCAAAAAGAATGGCACCGAAACCAAGCCCGCTGGAGGTCATGCACAGGGACATGGAGTCTACACACGTAGTCTTCTGTGTACTGTCTGTGGTTAAAGTTTGGAATACACAGTTAAGACATGTTGAAATGGCTATCATACTGTTGTGCGCCTGTTTTGTGCTTCTCCTAAATACCTCAAATGGTTTTCCCGCCGTTTGGATGTTAATAGGCTAACACTGACCAGTGTGCTGTGTAAACAGAAGGCGCCATGGAGACAGTTACCGTGCCAGTGTGGTGGGGTGAGTGTATTTAGGGTAGAAGGAGGAGGGTGAAGTCAGGACCTCACAAGACAACCAAGTGCGACGAATGTGCGAAAACAAAGCGACCAGCAACAGAAAAGGAAGACAGTGAACTGAAAGTTTCATTTAACATTGGCACAGGTTAGTTCCTGAGCAGTAGCCTTGTGCTGCTTCGTGTGTTTCTACCCTTATCTTCCTCTTTGGTGTTGTGTATGTTTTGCATTCAGAGTTGCATACTAAAACTAGTCTTCTAAATTTCCATTAATGTTTTTATTTTTGTGTGCAATTGCGGTAAGTATAAGATTCCAACTCTTCACCTCATTTTGTTCGTGGAAAATCAGAAATGACGTTGAACCTACCCCCCAAACTAATTGTGCAAAACGTATATTTGAAGATAGTGTTGCCTAAATATATTTGCAGAAAGCAAAACTATACAACACATTTTTTGTTTGTTTGTTATGTGTATCCTGTTTTTGGGCCCTTATTAAGCTAAGGAGAGCCCTGCATGCTTTACAGCTCATCGAGACAGAGATGAAAGTGCTGGTAGATGGTACCTGCACATTTGTGGAGAGCATCTATAGCATAACCGCAGATGGAGCTTCATATCACAGAAATACCTCATTGTTGCAGTGCTGCTTGTTTTGTGAAGTGTCTTTGAAAGTTCTCTATTTCTTCACTATCGGGCAGTCAATATATGTTTTAAAAATGTTGTCTTAAGTTTCACACTAGGTAAAAAATAAGCACATTTATACAAAAAAATGTGTTCCTTTGTAATTGATTTATTAATGGCAAAGACTTAAATCACATCCCTCAGTAGAAGCTCATTAATCTTTGTCATGTATATGCCCCTAGTTGGATAGGTTGTATCCGTGCATTGGGAAAAAGGGTGCCTTGGTCAAGTCAAGTCTTTATTAAGATTAATGAACAGCTTGACATTTTTAGTCCTCTGTCTGAATCAATAATTTTAATACTCATGAGGGCCAATGGGGATCTAAGCTTGCAGAACACACATTGTGGCCACAGGGCGCATGTTAAATGTCCAAGTGGTAATCAATGCAAAGAAATTAGCTATTGATCTGTTATAGTTTTGTAATAGGTTATCTATTGGTTTGCTCTTTCGGAAAATTCCAATAGCAGTCGGATGGAATTGTGCTGGTAATATTGCTGTACGGGGTGTGCCTGCGCGTGTCTGCATTCACATTCACCTAGCTTCCTATGTGTGTTTGCATGTGAGTGCAGGGTCACGTTCCAATTAGCACAGAGGGCAGATTGTAAATAAACATGTTGGGGAGAATATTGGTGATCTGCATCACATCCACTACAAATAAGGCTGGGAAATTCAGAATCTGGTGGTTTGATGCTAAACACTATTTTTAATCATAATGTATGTGGAACCACATATTTCATACACTTGTGACCGATTATGCCTGCAGCATCATTTGAGCATCCCAGGAGGCGTATGTAGGTGATGCAAAACTGCTGCTGTATAAATACCTGTTCAGGTCAGGAACTGTAGTTCCTAACTGTAGTTCTAACCTGAGAAAATGTATTGTTTATGAATAAAGCAAAGTTAAAGTTGCAAAAATAACCAGGCAAACTTTGTTTACTTTTACTATGTTGCGAAAACACATCCCTCTTCGTTGTCTGTGCTCTTAGGACATACAGTGGTAGATGGATATGGATCTGCATTGCTGGGGCAGTGGGGAGCTTGGACAGACTGGGCATGGTAGGCCAGGGCACATCGGTCCAGAGGAAGCCCATCTGAGAGAGTTCACAGAGGCAAGGCTGGGCAGAGTGAAGCTCCTGGCATGTGGATCCAGTCACTCCATCGTGGTCACAGGTACAGATCCAAGTTTCTTTGTGTACTGTTTGTTGGTCTTATTTCACACTGTGGATGTCTAAAAAACTGACTGATTTGATATTTTCATCCATTATTTAAACTTGGGTAGTAAATATGATTTGGGTAGTAAATATGATTTGACTGTGTGTTAGGTTGTTGTCTTTTGCAAGTCTTATGAAGGGAAAGCATGTATTTTGTCATCAATCCATTAGAGAGGAAACCTTGTTTATCAGATTTATATATTTTTGCTGCTCACGTCGATGTTTTTTATTTACTGTCAGTTTACTATGATACAATCTATAACGCATCTTCAAACATAAAGTTTTCTGGTGTTTGGTAAATGTATTGTTATGTCTGGTAGGTCTTGCAGTATTTGGAAATTACTGGGATACAATCTAATTAACAATCTGGTATATTGTTAAAACTCTGTTTGCTTGAAAGCCACGGCTTTTCAGTGAGGCTTGAGCATGTCCAGAGCATTTGGCAAAGGTAGACATTTGATCTAAAGATGTGGAAGCAACTAAGCGC
Source organism: Clinocottus analis (assembly GCF_023055335.1). Lineage (NCBI taxonomy): Eukaryota > Metazoa > Chordata > Actinopteri > Perciformes > Cottidae > Clinocottus > Clinocottus analis. Next base: position 14,263,135 of record NW_027176229.1, on the reverse strand, counting down.
ACAGAATCCATTAGAAACCACCATATATTCTGTCTGACATTTGATGGACATGTTTGTCCAAAGTACCTGAGTGCATGGAGTGCAACAGGGTCTAAATTATTCTCTGGCGGCGCAGTAAAAGAAATATTCTGTAGAGGTTTCAAAGACACTTAATATCATATGCATGGGGTTACCACACAGCAAGAAGTGTCTTCCTCCCTACCCATGAGGTAATACTGGCCTACTTATTTGCCAATTTGATAGAAACCCTGATGACAGGAAGGAAGGAAGCTCCTTCAGTACATTAGCAGGCAGTAGTCATAAATCAGTAGCCAAGATAAGTCTTATAGATCACCCCAACACCAGGATCCTATACCTCTACCATCATTACAAGGAAAAAGGTGACATTTTTGATTGATTAAAATGGTGCAGGCTAGCTTAGGCTAAATCATGTTAAGTGATGTGACATTGCAGTTTCACATATCATATTTCTGTCAAGACAATGATGGTGGAAGGCATTGTCAAGGCATGATATCTGACAACAGCAGACATCTGGGGGGCCAGAGGAGATTTATGGGAAGGTTTTAGTGGTCTGAGGGAGATGAGAGAGAGTAAAAAGTGGTCCTTTTTTGTGCATTGTCACTTTCAGAGTGACTGTAAATTTTACTCCAGTGCTGTTGGGAATTGGAGACATTTACACATCCTGACAAATTGCCTGCTGTAAAAGTATTTACTGGTCTTGTCCTCCTTTTATTCGTGTCCACCCCGCAAACACATACCCCTCCCTCACAGACATAGAAAAATGCACCCAAAGAAAATTTATATGACACACGTTTATGTGACGTACATGAGCTCTAGCCCAACATGTCATAATAGTGTCATGTTGAGAGTACTGGTCTGTTGTTAAGGTTTTAATAGAGGTGGTATTGAGTAGGTCATAATGGTTTTATACCAGCCACATTGTCTCAGATCTCAGCCCTTGTTTATGGAAAATAGCTTGCAGGAGAAATCTGTAAGGCGCCGGAAAGTGTCAAGAACAACAACAATTTTGTAAATCATTATGTAAACTATTTAACGACCATCACCCCAGAAATTATCACCAAACAAAATTCAACAATCAAACTTGCACCATGTGTGAATATTTGATGTTTGTTTTGGTTTTGTATTTGTGTTGAGATTGCACAATTAATGTATCAAAGAAGTTTGTGTTTTGGATAACACATTTTGATTTGTTCTTTATGATAACACTTGTTGTTTATGATAATACTTTTATTGATAAATGTAATTAGATTAATTGTCAATTCATTAAATATAAAAAAGATAAATAAGACGTAAAACATTGGATGAGGGTTTGAATGATTACCGTTGACTAAACTTCGTCTCCCGTTGACTTTATGTCCATGTTTGAATAATGCTCCACATTTTAGAAAAGCATTATAAATTGTTGCCACTCGGTGGCACTATTAGACTGCCAATAAGACAAGTAGCGGAGGAGAGTAGGAGGGAGTAGGTGGGAGGAGGGCGGCCCACACTTACCTCGCACTCAGACAGAGCTATAATTTACTAATAGTGTGGGAGCCGCCATTGCTGTTATCTTTTAATAGATTTGTACGGGAGAAAGCAGGTGCCTGTTGTTAATGTGTCCAATTGCCCAAGTTGCCTACAGAATTTAGGGCATCCATCACTGTCGTCGGCGGTGACACCCTGTCGTTCTACTTCATGCGGCGGGCCGGCCGAGCTGGGGCTGGTAACAGATGAGGCTTCTCTCTCCTCCAGACGCCCACAGTCACACAGAGACGACCGCCATACGTGCTTGCACATGCATACACACAAAATCACACACAGCTATACAACAGTCTTAGAGGGCAAACTGAACTTATAAGATTACTATACCAAATGCATATATTTCTCGTATATGCATTAAATAGATGTCCGAGGAAAAAAGGTACCTACCTGATGATGGTAATGATACATTGATATCGAATCATTAAAAGTAATAAATGGGCTACGTTAAAAAGTGAAAAGTGACATGAAAAAAAATTCTTTGTAAACTTTGCCCCCCACTGCTTTGAATTCTTGACCTTTCAGCTGCACCCTTGAGCTTAGCCAGGGGCACCACGTTGCTTGCAGGTTTGCCCTCCGCCCTGGAAAACACGCCGTGCAGCTGTGTTTCTTTAGACCCGGCCTGAGAGTTGGAGGGTATACAGAGGTGCCTGCTAATACCTTGTTAGGGCTGTTTCAGTTGCTCGGTCTCAGTGAGGTCAGTGTCAGTACTGCTTTAGTTCGAGGCCCTTGATCTGCTGGATGTTGGATGAAACCATGGACTGATGTGCTGGCCGTTTGTGAGTCCCATGGACTCACAGGAGCGAGATGTCTTTAGTCAGATGTGGTTACTTTGATCCTTGCATGTTGTGAGCAAAGACTAAATTATCTTGTCTTTATTATGATTCCTTAAGTTTTTATTTCTAAGATTGTGCACAATTTTGACCGGAGATGTTTCATAGAAAAGAAGTTGTCCTTCCCAAAAAGGACTGAAGGAGGACTGAGCTGAGGGCTTAGGTTTTTCCTTTATTTCTTCCCCTTTTTTTCTTTTTTGTCTTTTCATGAGTTATGAACCTTGGTTGGGCGTTGGAGTCCGGCGTTAAACAGCATATGAGGGCTATGACCCAGCTTCCTAACCCTCTCTTCCTCTCTGACATCTCTTTTAACATAAAGCAGAACTCTCACTCTCGACGTAATTGCAACCATCATGTTACTTTTGTATTGTTTTTCCAGTGTCTCCCTCTGCATGCTGTTGGTAATTATGGTTCTATTTATGAGTTAAGCATTCTTCAGACGCTCCCTTCATTCCTCATCGGTGAACACATAGTTCTTTCCATAACCTAAAACAACTTAAAAACATAAATTGCATCATTGTAATGACATCATGCACCTGTTAGTAATAAAGAACACAGTCTGGAATTTTTAAAGTGCATAACATTATACCATTGTCAGTTAAAGCAAGTATCCTCTGTTCTTCAACTTGTCATAAAAATCCTTCTGCAGATATGGAGACACATATAGCTCTGCCTATTCAATTTAATGCTGTCCATTAAAATAGATTACAGCAGCCATAGTTGCTCTGAATTACTTGGTCCAGAAATCCAATCCTGACATTTCTTTTGAAAAAAAAAATCCTCCAAAATAACAGGAATGGACAATTGACCTGCCATCTACCCCGATCCCTATTTGCATTCAGGGCACAGTTACATCTCTGCGGAATCAAACGTGGAGAACAAGTGAGGGAGAGAGATGTAGGCAGTCAGATACAGACGAAGACACAGATAGATAGTCACAATGGCAGAAAAAATCCTCAAGGTGCACACATGACTCTCCATTTTAAATCATCAGAACCAGGTTCTGCCTTGAGGATAGGGTTCATGCAGACTGGAGTGGCTACTTCTGTAAATGTGTAATTCACTTGGACTGCCAGGAAACTGGGTTGTTAATATGGAGACCCATTTTCTCATTTTTTCTTGCTTCCTGTCTTTCTTTCAAGCTATTTATGCCTGTAGGCAAATACACCTTCACCTATGTATTTTGTTGTCTTGTTTAATGTGTGTCAAAGTGTGCAATACTCAGAATAATTTGACAAAAGTATTGGCCATACTACTGCATGACAACTCCAATATGTCTGCTTTGGACCCAGCACAGAGGGGGAGATTTAGTAATCATTTTGCTGTTTAGCTGTGTTGATGTTTTTCTACTATTTCCCAGTTGGGAAAAGTGAATGAGTTGGAAAAGGTGGAAAGGGGAAAAACATAACCCCTGTCCTTGCTTCTTGCTCTCTCTCTCGCACTCATTGTTATTTCTCTATTTTATTTTTCTATCTCGCTTTCTCCCTTGATCTCTGTGCTAATTTGTTTGAGCGGGTTGAGCGTTTAGTTTTGCACTCGGTTACGTTTTAAGATTAATGGTAGGACAGAAGTGTTTATGTTGCTGTAAAATGGACGTAACTCTCTCGCCGCAGCATGGAACACTTGAACTATGTATTTCACCATCATCTTGAAGACAAACGTTATGCGGAACAAAAGACGGGGGAAAGTCTTGCCAATTAGCAGCTAATGAGACAAGCTTGTGAGGATATCCAAATCCTCAACGTGTTAACGTTTATGACACAACCCCCCACGCCCCCTCCGCCACACACAAACACACACCTTCAACTTGCGCCTCCCCCATCTGCCCTTGCACCCAGCCTCTTGTAAGGCGGCGAGGGCACCTCTGAGGCCCTCTGTGTGATTATTCACACATGGATGTGGCTGTGGTGCTTTGAGTGGCAAATGGGAGGGGAAGAAAGGAATGCCTTTACGTATGGCCAATGTAAAATGCTCAACTGACACATGGCCAAGGCTCTCTTCTTATTTTCTTTATTTCCTTTTTATTTTTTAACTCCCTGCCCACCCACACCACGCACCAAGTAAACCCCATCTTCTATAGATAGATTGATCCAATGAGGCACTCTGTCCCTCGCCATCCGTTCTCAATTTTCCTTAATATAGTAAAGCCAGGAATTGGGTGGATTGGTTGTGGTTGGGAGGCTGGTAAGGGAAACACATTTGATAAGTGAAAAATAATATGCCAAGAGAAAGAAAAAAAAGTCATCCCAGTTGCCTTTGACATGCTTTTTATCAGAGATGTCTGTGTTGGAAGTGAAAATAAAATCTGCTTTTGTAATATAGCTCTTTGGACAGCCTTGAATGATTTGCCACTACTCTTTTCCGGCCTCATTTTCTCCAGAGCATGTATTGAGAGTGTATTTGGAATCTCAGTAGGGAAAATCAAATGTGAGTTGGCCTGGAAGTGTTGCAGTAAACAGTGAGAAAAAGCAAACACAGGCCAGATCAGGGAATATCATGCAGAGCAATGTTTGTACTAAAAAAGAAGTGTGTAATGGAACAGCATATATTCCACTTTCCAAAGGGACTTCTAATTGATTCTGTGCTTCATTACTCGTTTTCTCATGGAGAAATAGACAGCTCATGTTATTATGAAATCGGAGCAATAGACATTGGGATTATTGTGATACAGCGCTCACAGTATTTGGCAGTAGATGACTGCTTTATTACTGTTGCTTTTTCTTAAATTATTTTTCCATGAAGGTAGCAGGGAGTAGCAACCATCACCCTGACTGAAACAATTAAATGAAAAGCAGAGAATTGAAAGAGAGAGGTTTGGGAGCACTAAATAATCCAAAGCTCTGCTTGATATGTTATTTGTCAGGGGCAGTACATTTGTGCATGTTAACTAACTGTGCCACTGGACTTGGCCTGCTCGTAATAGGGTACCAGCGCAAACATTTTCTCTGAGCTCTTTCTATTATTAATTCTGTCTGAACACATCCACAAATGAATAATGAAATAAATAAAAAAAAAAACGTTATATTACTTTTGGCAGCTGGGTCATTTCTCGTTTCCGGCTTTTTATGCTGCTTGTTTTCTACTAATTAACTTTCCAAGGAGTTGTCCTCCTTTTCACAAAATGAATTTCATCAAGATGGTAGTCCACCGCAAGAGTGGGTACACAGTCTCATGAAAAGACAACAACCAGACGTACACACACACATCCTTTACTGGTTGGTAGCAAATAAATTAAATATCTGTTTTTTAGTTAAAGTTAGTAGTACACAGCTGGCACACAGATTAAAGCTGTTTAGTCAGGTGGATTCAAATATAGTATTGATACAGTTTTAACCACTCTGTTAACTGACAGATTTAACTGTGGATATATTTAAACCTGAGCAAAATAATGTGTACTTAACTTTCACATTAGTGACCACTAAACCTCAGGATGACGTATAAAGGGCTTGAAACAGGAAGCGCTTTGAGCAATATCCTATTTGGCAAATCAAGGCTCCTCCCTCCTTTTTCAGCTCCAACAACACTCATCTCCCCCCTTTCTGTTGCCTGCCCTATGCCCTGCACAATGCTGTTAAAGGCTTGTGTGCCGGGACAGAGGCTGGCGATAAGTAGCCCTCATTTAATATGGATCTTAAAGGGGGCAGTAAACCCAGAGCCTCAGTAGAAGAAGAGAAGTCCCCCTCCATCCCTCTGGCATTGCTATATAGATGACCTCTCTCTCTCTCTCTCTCTCTCTCTCTCTCTCTCTCTCTCTCTCTCTCTCTCTCTCTCTGTCTCTCTCTCTCTCTCTCTCTCTCTGTCCCCCTCCTCTCTTCCCCCATCATTAGAGTCATTGCAAACTCTTTCAAACTGTTCCTTCCTTCTCTCTACGTTTTACTGTTAATTAGTTTGCTTTGTAAGGTTAGATATGCGGACGGAGCAACTTTGGGAGTGTTTTGCTGCCATCTGTGTGCATACGGCTCTAACTATGTACAGATGGTGTGTGCTTGCAGACAGGTTGCTTCTTGTGGGGAAAAAAGCACGAGAGACGGTTTTGGTTATTTTAACAAGATTTATGGCCATTCTCACAGGTGAGCTGTAATGATGATTGTTAGTCAGCTGTCAAAAAAAGGATAATTTAAGACCAGCGTAAGGAAAAAAATAAAATGTATATTTCTTAATTTCTACATTCTCGGTGATGAATCTTCTAAAATATTGTGAATATTGTGAATTCCTGGGAAAGTTGCTTTGTTAAATGTTTAACTGTGAAACATATTGAACCAATTTTTTCGCGGCTACTTGAGAAAAGCTCTAATGATTTGGACAACTTAAAATACCATTAGCCATTCAGTGAACCAGGTAAGTAGAGAAAAAGGCAGAGATTGGCAAATAATTGTTCGACAAGGTCACAAAATTAGCAAACAAAATCTAATAAAAAGGTGACAAAATTATTTATGGTTTTGGTTACCGGCACAGAAATGTCATATTTGAATCCCCTTGAAGTTATTACTTTATATTTAGTACAATACAATTAACAAAAATACATTTGATACTTGCTTTTTTATAATTATAAAACAGTGCCAGCTTGCACTAAAGCATGGCTTTTAATAGCATACTCATTTCTGTTTTTTTTGGTAAGTTCTTGGCTTGCCTGCAAGGTGCCTCTTGCTGGTGGGAAACCTGGCCTTGTCAGTCGCAGTTCAGTGGTTAATGCTTTCTACTGGGCCTTGTGAATGACCCTCCCACAATTAAAAAAGGGTTAGCAAAATTATTTTTGGCCCCCTGCCACATACTTTCTATGACTTAGCAGTGGTCAGAGACAGATCGTGGGCTCAGAGCCCCCAAAACGTGAGTTTTTCCTCTCAACCAAGCTCTCTGAAATTGCCCAGTGTAATTAGCTAATTGAAGGAAACTTAGGGAGAAGGAAGTATTTCTGTAGATGAGGAAACAGAACACTGTGTTTGATTCTTTAGTTTAAGTCCAAAGTAGTCAACACTCTTATTGTTCACAAAGTCGAACCGTGTGCTTGCAGTTTTATCACTGTTATTATAGATCTTGTGTCCATCTTCATATTTTAGTTATTTACTTATTGTTTTTGTTAGAATGGAACTTGTTGTGTCGAGTTTTTACTACAAAATACATATTTCACAGTTTTGTAAATACAATAAAAAAATATTTATTTATTACTGGCCATGTTAACCAAATTAAATTTTAAAATTGAATTTGGTTAATCATGGCCAGTATGTTCTCTATAGGTCAATATGCATGCTGGAGAAGGACATACACTGCCTGCTCTAATGTATGCAAACTGAGCTTGAGATGATAGTGAGAAGAATACATCTACTTAGACAGAAAAAAGATGAGCATTTTCACAGGATCGTAACAGTTTTGTCAAGCACCATCAAATAAAGGTTTATTAACGATTATAATTTGCTGTGCTGACACCTTTTTTCATGATGAAATGAGTGTTGAGGCTGGGCTGAGAAGTATTGCAGTGCGGTGTCAGCGCTTATGGAGTCAGTTAGTAGAGAATCTGTCATTTCATTAGATTTGCAACAACATTATTCATTATCATGTATTGACGCATGTAACTCGGCGAGACAGGTCACAAATAACATGTATAGACATTTATGCTACTTTGTGTTTTCCATGCACAATTGTTCAAAAATACTGGAAAATTAGAAAGGTGTGAGATTTAAGATTACATGATGCAGTGCATCTCTAAAGATTGTTCCTTTTTTAATACTCCTCTTGATTAAATCCACAAACATAAACCTTTTGTAAGTATGACTCATAACGCTGCTTACTAATGACTAAAAATGAATACACCAATTTAAATATATGAAAAAATAATTTGCTGTGTAGAACCTTCTTTTGTCTTTTTTTTTTTTTTTTTTTACCTCAAATCCTCCGCACGAAGGAAGAGGATCCACAACAAATGTCTGAGAAAACGTCAAAAATACAGAGGGGGAAAAAGATTGCTTTGTTCATTTCTTTCCCCCCCTTTGTCCCACTCTCCCCAAGGTTCTATTAGGAAATAGATCCCAGGTGTTCGATAAGCCTGTAGTGGACATGACAGCAGTGCAATCAAGTGTATAAATTTAATTGCAGGCTCATTTTGTGCCGTTTATTAGCCGTTTAGGGGCACATCGCTCCACTTGAACCCTGTTATTGCCAGACAGAACAGCTGTTTGGTTCCTTTTTAAATGTTTCTCTCATTGCGTCGTGAAAAAGTACATACTTAAATGCCAAATGCCGCTTATAAGAACTAGAAATTATTTTACGAAATGCATACATTTAATATATAACGTAATATATAATAACATAAAACATAAAATAATAGCATTTAATTATTTTTTATATACTTTTTTTAATCAATTATAATTGTACTAGGAAACTATATAGTATAATGTTTTATATTCAATATGTTATTTAATTGTCATTTAATTGTTGTCACTGGAAAACTAAAGTCTTAATATGTAAAATACATATATAGAAAAAATGCAATATGTATTATAAGGGTGACTGTAAATCTCTTTGAGCAGCCTGTGTGGCTTTTGCTGGACTGGGTTCGTCTGACCTCCATCTCAGCTGCTGGACGTTGCCACACACCGAGAGGCCTGCAGACGTACTAGCTTCGGTTAAAACCTTCTTCTGGTGCGACACCCCATTAATAAAAAGCAGAGAGAAAGCTGTGCTAATTGTTACCATGCATTCGGCCACGGCATTCCTATAAATCACCCGACTAATTGCAACAAATTGTGGGCTGACATTAAGCTATGATTCCGAACCGGCAAATATTCATCAACATTGCAACTAGCCCCATAAAACACAGAGCCGGACGTTTCCCAGGCCAAACACATATCTACCATCTAACTCCCCCATTATTTATGGATCTTTCTTGTCCTCAGCATTTAAGTGCTGCATGGTGAGTGAATGAGATGCCTTCTTGTTTATTTATTATATCCCTGGATAAATACCAAGTAGTGGCAGTCATATGACCAGTCACAGACCTTGTTTTCCATGTTACCCTTGAAGCCTGGTGTGTTGTGCTCACTGCCCTGTATTGATTACTGTGTTGTGACAAAATTAACTTGAAGCATTTCTGTGAAGGCAAGGCTGCAAAGAGTAAGATTGCAGTCTACACTATTTCAAATGAGCCTCACTTTGTTTTTCAACATTATTTACCAAATGCTCATTACTGCAGTACTTAGAAAGTGTTTGATTCTTAGCCAAGCAGTCAAATGTTTAAGCATTTAACCTCCCTTGCAATGTTTATTTCATGCAGACAAAAGGCTAGTTAAATATATTTCTCTACGGTCTGACAGGCACCATAACTGTCACTGCAGATGATCTATTTCACAGCACAATGCATTACTTCCACAAATGTTTCACTATCCTGCCAATCCACCCTGGTACTGTTCAAAACAGATACAGTATGTGTCACAACAGTGCTTGATAGGGTGTCCCCCAGGTGTGCATCAGCAGCTAAAGACGGAGGAGCAAAGGGTCACGATCTGATTTGATATGTGGGAATTCACAGGACATTTTGATGTTCACTGATCAATTCAACACCCCAACATTCACATAAATCAGTTCTGGATCTGGAAGGTATACTTGGGTGCACATGGTGTCCGGACACGCACGCACACACACACACACACACACACACACACACACACACACACACACACACACACACACACACACACACACACATGGAATCATGCAGACAACAGTGCAATTCATCATAAATCTGTATCTGCATTATGTGCACATGTTTGTATCCCCTGGGCTTCCCTTCTTACCTTTCCCCCTGCGCCCGTACTTCTGTTTTGAATTGCTGAGATCCTTTATAGACTAACTGGCACTACCATGGAGGGTGGGGGTGATGGGCTGAAGAAGAGGGAGCAAAATAATCCTTCTTTGTGACACTGTTAAACATTGACGGGCTTATTACCGTGTTCTCTGATTCAGCTGGATGTGTTCAAGGATCTTCTCGGCGGTGAAAAAGGTCAGCTGCTCTTAGTTGTGCTCAGCTAGAATACTAATACTGTCCTTATTCAAATGATCTGCTCCAGCGCTTATTAAATTGATGGCCCGGGCGCACTAATTTAATAGTGTTGCAGTCCAGGAGAGGAGACACAGCTGCAGTCACCGGTGAATTAGGTGCTTCTGAGGCAAAGTTCAAGCAGGAGCCCCCTTTGGTTTTGGGATGCATTTTCCCCAGCAAATTAGCAGTCAGTGGCAGTGTGCAATTAATTAGTGCAAACCAGGAAAAGCTTGTCATTTAATAAGGTGCTTTTTCCACTCACACCTCTCCCACATACTGAAAATATGTCTCCCTATCTTACCATATCTCATTCCCTCCCTTTATCCCTCCCTCCTTTTTTGTCTCTCTCTTTCTCTCTGTCTTCTACTGCTTTCTCTCTTGCACTCCACTTTACATAAACAGAGGGAATTGATCCATTAAGTGGTGTGCTATTAATACCATTTAATGTATGTCTGTTTAAATGAAAGCTGTGGGTCGGATATTTTCTGTGGAGTTTGAGAGCCCCCAATGGGTTTGGTTGAAGAGAGTAAAGATTGGCCACTTGCAGATGATTTTATCCAATGAATGAAGGATAGGTTTAAAGGCGGTGGATAAGCAGACTGAAACTCAAGATATCCAAACTATTATACTTCCTTAAAACTATCTCTCACTGTCTTGCTCGACTACACAGTCAGTACGCACTGAGCTATTCCCCAAAAGAGCCACGCTACTTTTATAACAAAAGTCTTTATTCTCAACTCAATTTTATGTTTTGCCTGTGTCTGTCTCGATGCAGTGCGCTCTACAGACACGGGTCGGGCCGAGGGAAGTCTCAGCAAACTTTTAGAGCACTGGTCTGATTGGGTAACTGGCTGATTGTCATTACTGGCCTGACAACTTTTCACTGGCCTCGGGCCATCAGGAATCCTTATTGTTGGACCCTGAGATTGACAGCATTGCATGTACCAGACAAAAACAAAATATGTGGTATTGAATACATTGTTACTACATTCAAAGTGCAATATTGCAGTCTTACCCTCTTTGTTTACTATAGAGTTTTGTCAGGTTAACAGATTATTTTTGTCTTTGTAAAACATTGTTTTACTTTCAGAGTTGAATTTATTTCCAACCAATTTTGTTAATGTTAAATGTGTATTCAATTTATAAATATTTATTCAAAGCTTCTGCATTGTGAACTTTTGAATTTGTGGAAGAGGTAGATTAATATTTACATTTTTATGGATGCATTTATGGATTGGTCTGTGTGTGTGTACATGTGTTTGATTGTGTGTGTGAGACTAATTTGCTTAAAAAAAATTCATTTGATTTATCAATTAGTTAATCATAAATAATTTGTCAAATTGCCACACCAGAATTATTGTCTCAGATGACTGCAGAGTGTATACATAGATGGACAACATGTCCCCACTTCCTCCTACTGTATTCAGGCTGAAGGTTGAATGCTGAACATGGAGTACAGTAGGTCATAAATAAGAGTGCTTGGGCTCTATCAGTGCTGACAGAGGTCTCTTTCCCCCTTACACACACACACACCCACACCCACACCCACACACTCACACACACACACACACACACACACACACACACACACACACACACACACACACACACACACACACACACACACACACACACACACTGGCCCAGTGCCTGCTTGTTCCCCCTCTCAACTAATAGACTCTGGTGAAACCAGTCAGCATTGTTGTTCTCAGATTGATGTGACCTTGATGCCGTTTAGTGCAGTGATTTGTTTATTGGCACTTATTTTGATGCATGTGGAAGTGAGCCTTGAAAGCCCTACTACAGTCACACACACACACACACACACACACACACACACACACACACACACACACACACACACACACACACACACACACACACACACACACAAACAGAGTGAGGAAGATAAAGATGAGAAAAACAGAGCTAGAAAGATGGAAGGGGAGAAAAAATGAGGGAGATCGAGTAGAAGAGATATACTCTGGGGGCAGATTACATAATACATCATTCACAAAGCATTGTTGCCAATATGTCTTTTATACTCCTTAAATTGCCGTTGCCATCCCAGGGCCCCCTCTGCGCTTTGACAAACACATCACAACACACACAAACATATTGTATTCTCTCTCTGTACAGTTTGTGTACAGTTAGTGGAGTCTATCACAGGCCTCCTGGGACGCTACTGTGTGAGGAGAGGAGCTGGTGCCGAGGAGTACTGTACAGTATTGATGGAGCTGTGTTTCTGTTAGGCAGTGAAAACAAAGTCTCCCTGATGCACGGTGGAGTGTAGGGGGATCAATAGACGTGGAGTGCTTCATTTCCTCGGGCTTCTACTGAAGAAACACTCACTGATGTGTCAGGGCTGCTGCAGTTGCTGCTTTGACATAGAGGAGATACCGAACCATGAGGCTGTGCTGTAAGAGACAATACTGAAACATACACACACTATCATACACTCAGATACACACTCTTTGGATGAGCACACACACGTACAGTATGACGAGGGAAAGGGAATAAGAAAGGTCAGTGTTGTGTGTCATATTGTGCTGTGTTTAAATAACAAGAAACAGACATGAACTAAGGGGGAATGGTTAAACTGACACACAGGATATAACAAGGCATGAGCTTGAGTGATGGGGAAGGCTTTGGCCACCACACAGGATACAACTAGACATGTGACTCTGTTTAGGAAAGATTTGGCTAGCGCATGGGATGACACAGGGCCAGAGCCTGGGGCAGCCAGGGAGAGTGGAGAGCCCAGCTGTCACCTCAGTCAGCCCCTTCTCTGGGGGCGACTGTCAATCAGCAGCCTCTCATATCGCTCCGTCATTGAAGCTAATTGCTATTGTCAACCCCAGAGACGTAGAGGATGCTAATGCTAGTGCAATTGCCCTTTTGGAGAGAGAATACTGCCTCCAAACATAAGATTAAAAAAAACACAGGAAATCAAGAGAAGCAAATTAAAGGTGGTTCTTGTCGAGCATTAATAAGGCATTTTAAAAATTAAAGGCAGGATCACACAAAATTACCTCAAACAGCATACATCCAGGCCCGAGGAGCAAAGGCTGGACTATAAGGGAATGTTGTTGGGTGGAATCATTCAACAACACATAAATATGCATGCAGTTACACAGTCCCTCTTACATACACATGCATACACAAGCACATACTTACACACAAGCTGGCACACGTATATACGCAGCAATAGGCCTAATGAAAATAAGATGGATGCTCTCATAGAGACGGGTGGCTGTATTATTAATTGCTGTCTGTCCCCTCCTACTGATAATGATGGGCTGTATCCTGGAGAATTTGCACAGAATAGATTTTATTTGGAAGGATTATTTATTGTCCTTCTCATTGGAGGGGTGGTGTGTTTAGAATAGTGAGGGTTTAAATAATGGCCCGTGCGAGATAAGTCTTCATGTTAATTCCTCTTGCTCCTCTTCCTTCACTGGCACCTTTTTAACCGCACCACCCCCACTACATAGATTTATTCACACGGACAGTGAGACTTCACATGGGATATTTACATCTTTTCTTTTCTTGATTAAAAGGCAAATGACAAAACATGTGTTGTCTAATATGTTGATAGGCATTATAAACAGTTTTCACAGATTTGTAATCTTTCAGCAATGGTAGAATTGATATTCTAATCCATCTTAACTCACTGCTGTTGTACCGAGCGTCACTGCCCTTTCACGAGTGGACACGCACATTTAGAGCAATTATTACAATAAAGATTACCATTCTGTCTGCATGTAGAGCCAGTTGGTTGAAACAAAAGAACCATGTCAGAGTAGACGTGAACAGAAAAAATAAATAAAACACCCACGTGGGTGCAGGGGGGTCGAGTCTGCTCCCTCTCCTTTCTTTTGCTTCACTTCTCTCACTCTCTCACTCCCTTCATTTGTGGGAGTACAGAGGGACAGCATTATCATAAAATAACACTGCCCCCCCTCACCCCACCTCATCACCCTCTCACAGCCCATAAATCAGGATGCTGGTGTTATGGCGGCTGGAGGCGTGGTAGCTGTGGTGACATGGAGGATCCTGGTGTGGGTGTGAAATCACTTGACCCTCAGCATTAACCTTTCTGGAGTGAATGGCCGCTGCTCTGCTCTGCAGGCTGGGAACAAAAGAGGCCTGGTATTGATTAAACTCCGCCGCGCACACTTGATATTAAACACTGGCTTAGACGCCTGTGTTCCATAAACCCCTCTTGCTCAACGCTGCTCCTGCCTTACCTCACTTGCACATTAAAAATGTTTGAGAATACATACCTCTATGTATTCAAGCGGCAGTGATGAGGCTCACATGCCCGAATGGACGACTCCCCTGCAAACACGCACAAACCTATGTAGACACAGTGGGCAAAAACTGTGGGGCTGATCATGGCTTTAGGTGAGGGTGCCAAAGGTCATGGAGAATGATGGAGAAAGCGAGAGAAGGGAAGGTTTAGGTCTCTGGGGTGATCAGTGTTTTGTCATCTGGATCGGTGTTTACTTTTTCTCAGTACAGGTTCTCCTCCCTTCATCTCCTCCCGGTCTTCCGAATCGATATTCTCCATCCACAAAGGTCTAGGAGAAGGCATACTCACTGCTTGTGAGTCAGTCAGCACTTACTGAGCTGAAGGCAACGGAGTTTGAAATCTCCCAGGCTGCAGTCGGTGTTCCATCACCTTTCTCCCGCTGTAGACTTTATGCAGCACGATACAGAGAGTGCATGTACTGCAGGTGTTTGGCTGGTTCCTGTGTAGACCACTTAAAGGACTTTACAAACAGCTATGTAAAATATACACGATATCTGCCTTTCTGTTTTAGCTTCTGAAATGATATTGCTGAAAAAAAAGAAAGTTATGACAGATTATACTTCTTTTTTTTAATTTAGAGCCCAGGTGGCATGTCCTGTACACATCTGAAAAATAATGAGACAAAACATTTTAAGCTCCATGAATGATTACAGAGTGCACAGCCAGAATGTTGAGTTCTGCTTTGATAACCTTTTAGAGAGAGCTCTTCATTCGCTCTTTTCTTCTTTAATCAATTGAAATGCTTTTCATTCAAGTGGCCATTTTATCAAATACGATTAAAGAGACTATCCAACATCTGACTAGTTGTGCCGAGGGTGTCCTGTAACCTGTGAGAAGTTACTTGGAAATTAGAATAAATTGCCTGTTGTGAAAACAATGATTAGATTTTAAATTCTCCTATCTATTTTAATAACTGCAGATAACGAAAAATAATTAACTCCTGATATCACTATCACGATATAGACCTGTTAAACAGTTAACAAGTACATTGTTTTGTATTCTATCATACCAATTTATTTGTGGGAATATAATATAAATGGTAAAACAAAATATTTGACACTTATGCCTGCTGACCACAACTTAGGTAAGCTTTTTAAGAATGGAGCTTCTGACCCATTGCGTACAAACCACGAACACATTTCCCATATAGGTGGTAAGGACTTGAACAATACAATGCATTCAGCTCCTTAGACAAGCTTCACTGGCCTTACAGGCGTACTTACTCTAAGGCTGCCCTTTGATTATAAATGGTCCATCACAGGTCTGTTAGTTCATTTAGAGGCAATGGTAACTGCTACACACACCTTAACCTCAGAGGCAGGACAGGGGCGCTTTTCACAGGGAACGCCAGCATCTGTTCAAGGAAGTGCCTGTCTCGTTCAGGCCTAATTGTCGTTCCTCTATGAGAAAGCTGGTAAGTGAGAGCAGGAGGGGGGCTGTCACGTTCCTGTCACATCCCAATGGTCCGGTAAATAGAGCGTGTGAGTGTACCCCCCCAGTTACTGACGGACGAATAGCCCCCCGTCCCTCCCCTTCCCTTCTCTCCGTCCTCCCTTTCTCCGGCCCCCTCCTCCCCCCGCCCAACGCCTCCCCCACAATTCCACTCTAGCTTTCTCTCCCCTTATTTATCTCTACTCTGTCATGTTCTTCACACGAGTAGAAAATAATTAATTACTGCACCCAGTGATGATTTATGATATTACTGACATAATTAATGATACACATCAATTTTCCTGCTTAATTGAAGGGGGCTGCAGAGCCTATCATGGCACCGAGAAAGGCCGCTGCCCTGAGAACGTGAAAACACCCCTCCGCACTCACATACAGCCCACCCTTAGGTTGCCTCGCTTCCTCTTTTCCCACTCTTTCTCGCTCCCTCACCAGCCTCTCATTCACGCTCAAGTGCTACAGTGGCATTAAGGTTTCATCCACCAGGCTCAGCAGAGAACCATAACCCTTGTCCATATGCTCTAAATAAACCTCGAGAGCTGGACAGTTGTTTTCACGTGTAGATATACATTCATACAAACCTCGTTACGTAGGTATGCGTGTGGACTCCATAATGGCCACTATGAGTGTGTGTAGGTATACAGTGATATATGATTCATGAAGATGCGTGTGAGGCATATGTAATTCCAGCTCTACCCTCAGGACTAGAGACAACAAGGTAGTGCATGAATATTTGATTTGCAGGGAGAAAGTATAGGATCTATGCACAGCATTTTAAACAGACAACCTGGAATGTCCCTCTTAGAAAGCTATACACTCAGGTTTCCCCATCATGCAAATATGTGTCTTCTCGTTGGCTGTCCCCTGCATTGTGGCTATTTTGAAAAAAATAATAACGACCCATATTATACTGGATATTTTTGAAGAAACTCGGTTGTTTATGTCCGATGGGCTTTTGTATTGACGTGTAAAAGATATTGGACGTTTTAACATTTGAATAGCAGTTCTGTTTTAAGTGTTGTTTTTTTTTGGTTTACTGTGTGGTATGATGTTAATTTGATATCATATTACATGTGATGCTTAAATATTTGCCAAAAATATTTATATTTATATGTGTGTAATGGAGTCTAGACCATTGCAGTTTTTTAAAAAGTAGTCACAACAGGCCTAGTGGATGGAAAATAAAATAAATCCTGTGTATATTTTTTTCCAATGGATGACAAATACTCTCTTTTAAGTTTCTGTGTATCTGCATGAATGCGTGTGAGTGAGTGCAGCTCAGAGAGAGTGACAGAGCCCTCTCAACGACCTCGAGTACAGTGAACCCCATTTCAGAGCTTCCCGGTGGCTTCACCAGCCTCCAGCTAAATGTGTGATCAGGTAGTTTCAGAAACTGCCTGATGGTGTCAACACGCAGAATGTGGACAGCGGGTGCAGTGGGAGCTGCGGACTCAGATTAGTCTCCATAGCAACGGCAAAGTATCCCTGTTTGTAGACTGACAAATTCTGCTACATGCGAAAATGATTGACAGGTCCATTCCTCCACAGCTGACCCATAGAAATTAGCAACTAAGCGTTATAATACCCAGCTACATTGACAGGGTCTCCATACTTTTTAAAGTCCTCTTGTAAGTGCTTCTTTTTGGCATTTGCATAAGAAACATGGCGCGCTTATTGGAGGGGCTTTGGGGTTGTTGTGGGGTGCTTTCATATCTTTAGCTTGACGGCTTCTTTGTGATCAAGGGGATTGAGAGGAGGGAGCCTTGCCAGATGAGAATAACTTAATTTCCAAAGCTCCAAGATGAGAGAAAGAGTTGAGGGTACAAGTTCATGATGGAGTTTCACTCAGGCAATGTAGTTAAGGGAAAAAAAATCGACAGTGGCTGTGCACACTGAGTGTGGTGAGTGTGAGTGTGTGTGTGTGTGTGTGTGTGTTAGTCAATACATTTATTTGGCAAAAAGGCAGGACTGTCTTGCAAGAGGGAAAATAAAAGTGTTTGTGGCAAGTGGCGCAATTATCAACATCAAAACCCGTAAAGACTGCATATTTTGTTTTTCAATAATTTTAAGAACACAGTTTGATATGTGACCTGAGCATGGCTTTGGAAAGGGGATGGCCGCAAAATGCACAGTTTAAGTTATAGCCATGGAGTTGTGTAATACCAGAAAACTAGATTGTATGTCACTGCAAATTGCAAATTTCCCCGCTGTGGGACCAATAAAGGATTATCTAACTGTCTGCACCGACTAAAGTTCACACCTACTGAGATACTTGGATAGGGGAGCATTCCACACACACACGCACGCACGCACACACACACGCTCGCTCGCTCGCTCGCTCGCTTCAAGATGGTATAAGCAAGGACCAAATAAGAGTTAGTAGAATTTACCCTAATATCCGGTTCACAAACACAAATAACATTGAAAATGAAAAAATTAAAAAAAAAAAAAAAATCTTTATCAAGTTTATCTGGAGATTGTTGATGTAAACTTGTTGGGAATAGTTTAAAATAATATAAATATGTATCAAATCCAGTGTTTTTTTAACCACACACAGCAGGTGAGTGAAATAAAAAATGTGAAACACGTAGAGGCCTCTGTGAAAGAAAGTGTATTTCCTGCCAAGTAATATTGATTGGACATAATTCCAATCAGTGTTGATCCAATCAAAAGGTCATATAATTAACACTAGGGGGCACCAGTGTTCCACTCAATGTTGTATTGTGGAGACACCACTGAAAAGAAAATTATGCTCGGATAAATGATGGGCTTTTGACACCACAATGCATGTTCACAAGTAAGCGGGATTACAAAGTTACCTTACAAATATTTTAATTAAATTTGAATGGCTTTTAGAATAATTCAAAATCACTCTGACTCACAACATTAATGTACTTTGACAGGACAGCAACTTAATAATTTTCTTTTCAGAAGAAATGACTGGTGGAGAAGCTGGGGTCAAGGTAGACACAAAGAAGCACTAATGAAAACAATCACCTGTTAGCAATGGTAATACAGTTTTTATATTCACTATAGAGAAATCAAAGTGAACAATTAACCAATCAAATTTGTCTTTGGCTTGAAAATTGATTGCTTTCATTTAATGTGGTGAGTAATATGTCAGATTTAAATACAAATATTATATTAATAAAATATATTGTATAAAAATATTTTTAAAAGTTTCTGCTTGTTAATCCAATTTTAGGAAATTCAACTTTCAAAAGATTGAATTAGTTTTTTGCATGTCTCAAGTATTAAGTTTTAATATTCATGAATTCATATCTACATTTTGTATAATATATTTACAAACATATTGCATAATTTACCTCAGTTCCTTGGTAATAATGCTTCAAAGACATATTTTCTGCCAACATCACAATGAAGTAATTTACTTTGTTGGCTACTATGTGTAATTAATTAACTTAATTTTCCAACATTAAAGTAAAAAAAAAAACAGCTAGATATTTAAAATTGGAATTGTTTCATAATTTAAATTTTTGCAATTGATTGGAGTTTTATGTCGGGTTTTTGAGTTTCTACATTGCCTCTGTACGAGATAGAGCACATGTACAGCTTTTGTTTCCTCTAATCTTTGTATTAGTTAAGTAAAAGAGGCAAGACTTTTAAAAATCAATAAATGTATTTTATAATTTATATTTATAGAAAAAACTGATACATAGCTTAAATTTCCATATTTTTTTGCAGAATGAGAGACTTGTTTATCTGACATTCATTTACATTTACCATTTTCTTCACGGTGAATTGGCTTGATGCATGTTGAACATTTTAATCATTGAATTATGTTTTTTTGTTTAAATTCATCTTTTACAAACAAATAAAATCATATAATTGACATGAATTAATATATAATAAATGCCATACCACTGATTTCATAGTGGTCTGCCTAAGACGGTGTTCTATTCTGTTTCCTGCACTAAGTTTTTATCAATGTCATCGTCATATCAAAGCCTCATTTCATCTCAGTTTTCTTTTTCAACCAAGATACTCCTGGGGATTCTACTCTTTTCTTTATGAAGAATAATTGGGAACATACCCCCCTTTTTTAAGCTTTAAAGCTTCACGTCGTTTTTTCTCTCTGGTGCACACACACACACACACACACACACACACACACACACACACACACACACACACACGCACACACACTTACACACTCATACACACACGCAACTTCAACTCCCTGAGTAATCATTGTTCAGTGGCTCTGGTCAGCATGTTGTCACCTGTATCCCATTAAGAACATTCTCACCTCAGCACACAATCACACACACACACACACACCAAATCTCTATTTCTTTCCCTCTCTTTCACACACACTTACACACGTACCTTATCCTCCTCTCCACTCACCCCGTCCTCCTCTCCTTTCCACTATTTGTACCCCGCAATTCCACACCTGGTGCATTGCCCTTTTGCCGACCTATGGTTTGGAGCTGCCCTTTTTTTCTGTGTTTTTTTGCTTGCTTTTGGTAAGACCTTGAGAATCACCGCTCCACTTTCGAGGCCATTCTGCATTTTTGCTTTTCATACAATTTTCCTCATTGACAATAAATGGAGGTAGGCTTGTGAGGAGGAGAGTGCAGTACAGAAAAGACATCTGCGTGAGTGAGGTTCCCTTCGGGGCTCGGGTCATGGGGCATCCTAAGCCACACCCTTAGCCGCCTTTACCCACACCCACTGGATTCTGATTGGTTAGCAATGTGAGGCCAGGGAAAGCCTAAATTGGCTTTCCCTCTGTATCCATTGAACAGAGGACTTTGAATAAAAAGCCTAATAAGCCGACAAAATAAGTTATGAAAGTTTTCGAAGTAAACATAATACAACGCCTTAAGATGTTGTTAGAATAAGTACTAAGTGTGTTGAATAAAAACAATATACAAAAATATATTTTATAACTGAAAGATTTCTTGCTTGATGAACAAATGCAAACATTTCCTTAATGTTCTTGAACTTGAGTTATAAAATGTCTTTATTGTTGTGGTATTGCTTCAGAGTAAGGCCGTCATGTGAGGTCAAAAATGAATAATACTTCTTTGCTTTTGGAGCTTTGTTGTTTATTACTATTTAGTTTTCACTCTTTGTTATGTCTGCATATTAAATTGTATGTATGTGTGTAAGCGCACACTTACATACAAACACACTCCCACATCCACAACGTGGCAGCCTTGCCCATTTCATTGTTGGTTGGGGAGCCGGTACCCTGTCCCCATCATCTGGTTGTGACACCCGCTCTGTGGGACGTGGCAGCTCCCTTAGAAACCGGCAGAGTTCCAATCATCTACATGCCATAACCTTACGGCCGCCTTTGTCCACACCTCCGCCAAGATTCATTTGTGTCGCCCCAGCAGGTCTGACCGCTGAACAATTCCCGGGCGGAGCAGGAGGGAAATACATTTCACTGATTAAAGATATCTGGTGACTCTTCTACATGCTGTCAGCACACTGTTAGTGTTCCCGCAACCCCAACAACCCCTCCTCTCACCCACGCACCTCATGTATGTCATCTCCTAGACTCACCCCAGTACTCTTTCGGCTTTCTTCACCTACTACCCGAGCATATCAAAATTTTACAAGTAAAAAACAAATGCCA
The DNA here is from genome assembly GCF_023055335.1 of Clinocottus analis. Lineage (NCBI taxonomy): Eukaryota > Metazoa > Chordata > Actinopteri > Perciformes > Cottidae > Clinocottus > Clinocottus analis. The sequence goes on along the minus strand of NW_027176229.1, from coordinate 14,241,353 downwards.
TACATAACAATATTTTTTGTTTCTTTTTTTACTTACTAGTCTGGATTGTTGTAATCTGGCAAAGAAATTTTACATTCAACAGAAATGGCAATGACATAAAAAGGTGAAAAAAAAACCTGAACTTGGCTTTGTGCTGGAAATCTCTATGAAGAGAGAACATGATGTGTATGCGTTATTATCAATATGTGTCTCATCTCACTGGCTGTGTGGCCTGACCTTGGGCTTTTTTGCAGTATCCTGCAGCGGCATCCCAGCCAGCTGTAAAATAAAATGGAGGACGGCACGCACACAGTAAATCAGAAATAGCTGGGCCACTGTGCACTGTATGTGTTTAAGAGTCCCACACTGCAGTAAAAGGGCCTTGCAATAGGGGGTAGGGTGAGCAGTGTAAGAGATATGAGGCATCTCCTGACCCTCTTCCTCACTGCGATCAAATATCAGAGTTGACAAGTTACAAATGAGGTGCTCCTTGCTTCTTTTATGTCATTGTCTCTTTATTTTTTCCTCTTTGTCTTTCTTTCTCTCTGTTTGTCTTGCTTTTCCCCTGTAACCTTATACATGTAGCACATGTAGCACTTCTCCAGACCAGCAGGGGACAGTGTTACTTGACATGTAAATTAAGACGCTTGAACAAATATGTATGCACAATTAATTAAAGAAGAAACATTCTCTCCTTTGTTCTCTTATTTGTTGTTGACTTTGTTCACATGTAAGTTTTACCCTATTTCACATTAGTTGTTTGTCTGAACTGCCCTGCCTACGTTGGCAGAAACACACAAATACAGAAAGGCCTATAACTTCAAATGACTTGATTGTTCTACTTTCTTCACTAGGTACTCCAGTATATGGGTCACATGTTTTGGTAGGTGGAGATAGAGGGGGTGTGGGAATTGGCACATCTTTTTTTGAACGTTTTGCCCATTTCCATTTCAGGAGTCACCTCCAAACCCTAATTAACAGGGAAAGCCATCAAATCAAACTTTACCAATCCCAAAGGTGCCATCGGCAGGCAACTGGCACAGACGGTCCCAATGCCACTCTCTCCTGCCACCTTTTGCTCCACTGTTAAAACAGTAACCAGTGTGCCAGTGCATGTGTGTGAGTGCTGCGTGCATATGTGTCTGTGTGTGTGTCTGTGTGTGTGTGTTGGAATGTGTTGGGAGAAGTACATGGGTTAGATATCAGTGGGCATGACAAGTTCCACTTCTATTATGACGGGCAAAGATCTGGAGACATCATACCCTCCACAGGCTAATCACCCTTGTGTGCAGTGGGCTTTGTGTGTTCCTTATTCACAGTATGTGTGTCTGCAATAGCACATTTGTGTGTTCATGCAGGTGGTGTTTGTGTGCACTGGAGCGCGTTTGTATGCACACGTGCACGTCGGAGGTGACACGCGAGTGTTCGATGTCAGTCGAGGTGAGGGACTGTGGAATATGGAGAGCAGTAGAGTGGTGCCCTGTGTGACACCAGTCCTGTAGACAAGGGTTAAGCAGGGAATAGGGAATAGTCCTGAGGTAATAGCATGGGGGCGGAGGGTTGATGAAGGGTGAACAAAGGTGATGCAGTGTTTCACAGACGCGACACCCTGATATGCTTTGTTGGCTCATTTGATAGGAGCATGTGAGTGAAGGAGGGTGCCCTCGAGGGAAATTTAATAGCAGTCAACATCAGCTTTTACGCTATGAAAGTAAAAAATAGGGTAAATATACAAGGCTGGGAGAGCAGAATAATTCAACAATGCTCTAGCGAAGCTCGGGATGTGTAAGTGTGTCTCTCGCTGTCTTCAGCCAATAGGACCGAGCTATTCGTAGCCTTTATTTCAGTCATCATTCAACCTGTGTCTAAGTATGAAAGCCTCAGTGTACAGTGAGGGCACTTGTCATTAAACGGGCAGACTCCAGGGTCTCCCCTCATTGTCTCATCTGCCCTCTGTTCTTCTATTAGATTCATAACTGATATTTAGCCACAGAGCCATATTATGCGTTCTTTTCTCCAAGTCTAGACTGAAACCAAAGGCTGTGTCTACCTCACACTACAGACTACAGAGGTGACTTATTCCCCTGAGTGAAGCACTATTCTGAAAACCAGACAGGAGCTGACGGGCTCTGAACTTCAAATTCTGTGTCAGGGGTCCAATGGCATCTAGTAAAGGGTAGCAGGCAAACACTTGACCTTCCATTAATTGTCTCCCATCCATAACCACTTGTTAATTACTGGAAGAGCCAAAATGGCTTCCAAAGCTAGTTTGTAAAAGGTCACTTACCACTGGGTAATGAACAGTCTCAGTGGCTCTTAACTTCGCTGGTCTGCTGGTCTAGTAGACCATCACAGGCTAAAGATGTATGATGTTGTAATGGAGACGCTGTCTTTGAGTAAGAGGAGATGGAGGATGGTCCTTTGTTTTTTAAGTTTCTTTGACCATTGTGAGGATTGTCTGCCGGTTAAAGTCAGAGTCATTGGGTTTAATACAAATTCCCTGCAGGCAGCCTATTCAACATTCATGTCAGATACCATAGTGTTAAAGCGGAATGAATGTAAGCCTATGGACGTGCGAGATGCCAATTAATAACCTTGTGGTTCATAACTTTATCACACGCACGCACACTTATAGACTCAGGCACACGCGCGCACAACTCAACTCATTAGCCTCTGTCCCCATTCTCTTTATCTTTTCCACCTCGTCTGCATAAGAAGAATATATACATTCTTTGTCGTGACAGAATTATCAGGAAGGTTCATCTTCCTTGCCTCTTCCACACAGAATAACGATAAGGACTTGTGTTATTTTAAAGAACCTGTTCAAAGAGAGGAGCGATAATACAGCGATAAGGTGATTAAACAGAAAGGCTTTTATATGATGCACATTTACAGTTTTGTCCCCTTTCATGTCTCAAGAATGATTACCATTTAAGTATCTCACCTGCTCTTTATTGCAGCTTATGAAATCATCTAAATGGCAGCTTAGAAACTGCGAGTGAACTTTCTAGGCTTCTTTATGCATTTCAGATTATTCTTGAATGTTTTCCCAGAGGTATTTTTAAGTCAGCCATTTTGTTTTGCATCTGGACAGAACTTTATTTATTTGCCCTTCCACTTTTGTGTGTTATTCAGTCCCATGAGTATTGCACAGTGATATTAAAATGTAAATTACAGCATGAACCTGAGCACGAAGGTCTGATCCCATATTGTGCTACCTCTCCACCTGTCTTGGATTTGTGTCGGGTGATACACAGATGCCTTGCATCACCACCCATTTGGTTGCTGGTTAATATGCTTGGTTCAAACCTTGCAGGGGTCTGTAACCTTTCAGAGGGGTAAACATCTGAGGTATGCAATCTCGGCTGATGTTTAGTGTTATATTCTCACCTCTTTTACTCTTTTTGCTCTCTCCTTTTCTACTCCTTTTTTAATAGCTCCTGGTATTGTCTTGGTCCTTGCTGACAACAAAGGGGATAAATGCAATGTCTACTGTAAGTCCCTGTGGTTAGGCCTTGGACATGACACGTGTCAGCCTATGATAAATTGGCTGTGTGTCTGTTCAATTTCAAATGCAAAGCTCTAGAGAGAGAGAGAGAGAGAGAGAGAGAGAGAGAGAGAGAGAGAGAGAGAGAGAGAAAGAGAGTGAGAGAGAGAGAGAGAGAGAGAGAGAGAGAGGGTGAGGGTGAGGGTGAGAGAGAAAGAGAAAAGAACATGATGGAGAATAGGGTGAGAAAAAGGAGGGAGCGAGGGAGAGAGATGCCGGCATATTTCTGGCACAGGGAGAGAAGGATGCCTCAGATGCTGGATGTTAGTGTGTGCGGTGTAGATAAGGCATTGCACAAGTTTGAGAGCGGGGTGCCCACGTCCCGGGGTTTGGGAGGTGAAATCTTGGCATCAGGACAGCTGTTAGACAGTGGAGGTGGAAGAGGGGAGAGAGAAAGACGAAGAATGAAAGATGAGAGCCCTCTTTTTGTAATGCTGATGAATCTTTTTCTGCTGATGTACCCACAAGCAGTCTGCACCTCCTAACTGCCCACTTTGCTTGTGAAAGTGTGGGGCTAATTGTTTATTTCTTTATTTCTGTCCTTTAATTTTGTCCTTTTGGATGTTGATTAAGCACACACCATGAACAGAGTGGGACACAATGATGTGAAATTTGTGAAACAACAAAGGGTAAAAAAGAAAAAGTGTGCAGGGCTTCCAGGAGATGCCTGGCTAATAATCTGCCTGTGCTAATCAGTGCAGCTGGGCTGGTAGAGTTGGCGCTCTGACACCAGGCAGCCACGCAGAGCGTTGGGGAAGAGGCAAGGATGCGAGCCAAATCCAGCTTGTATCTCCCATGCGGAGCTTCACAGGACGGGGTGGGAAGGGCGGGGGTATGGGGCGAGGGTGCCGGGTAAAGAGAAAGGAGAAAGCGGCTTCTATACCTTGGGATGCCTGCCTGCTTGCTAGATGCCTCCATGGGAAAAAAGGAGAGGATGGCACTTTTTCTTAACAATTGGCCTGCGAGGTGACAAAGCCGATATTATGGTAATGTCAATCTAATCACAGAGAGAGATATCTCGTGGAAATCCTTGGCAGAGGAGTGGTCTCCTGGAGATCTCAGGGTCCCCCCCCCCCCTCCTCTCTGGATACGATGGCATATTTCTCCCATTGCAGCAGTGGATCCTAAATGGTGTGATGCATTGCGAAAATAGCATGTTTTTTTATTAGCACAATGAGTTGATTTCCCTTGGTGGTTAAGGCAACCTGGCAACTTGGCACTGTTCTTTATGTAGTTTTTTTCATGACTAACCTCTTAAAAAAGCTTATTCCAGTCATCTGTTTTTCAGTCTTTTTTTTCTCAAACATTCCTCTGATTTGACTTCTTCTTCCAGCCATCCCGATGCTCCGCAATATGTAGCATGACACTCGCCACCCGTACATGCCGTTTTGACCTTTAAATGTCATTTGCAGGTGTGTTGAGGCGGCTCGCTGCTAATGCACACATTGGATAAGAAGTTTATCTCTCCCACAATCCAAGAGGCTTGTGTGAAGGAACGCTGGGGGGGCTGCTGACATCCCCGCCAAACCGACTCCGCAGGAAAGCCCGACAAAATCGTGATATAATAAATATCTGCCGACCACAGAATGTTCGAGAGAAGGTAAATGGGATAAAAGGGGAATAGAAAGAAATGTCCAAGACAGGCGAGACCCTGACTGTGCTGAGCCAGGAACAGTTTTTTCCCTGTGATCCATCCACGGCTGAACTCTCTGACACCTCATCTGCCGCGCTGACGAGACGTCGCCGTGCCTTAATTGAAGTGGGTTTGTCTCATCCCTGCTCTCCCATGATCCTCTTCTCTATGGGTCAGTGAGAGGTGGGGGAACCCCCTTGAGTACACAGCATTGGTGGGATTGCTATTTGCCTGCTACCGCCCCACAGAGAGGATGTTAGATTGAAGTTATTTTATGCTTGGCTTAACTCTCTCTTCCACTCTTCTGCATCATATCTCCTGCTCTCTTCTCTTCCTCCCTTTTTTTCTTCTCAACCCTACCGCTCCCTCGATCCCACCATTCTTAAAACCTCTCATGCAGCAATAAAGGAAGAAGGCATCCGTTACAGTATGAAACTACTGTGATTTTATGGAGGTCCTGCAGTTGAATAGGTATACTTTTCCCAGTGGAGCTCAATTCTGTTTGAAATGGCTCTCATCTTTTTTGTCTAAAAATGCATTTAATGCATTTTCAGAGTGAGTAAGGATCCAAGGGTGTGGAGAAGTGCCTTCTTTTGCTTACTTTGTTAAGAATAGGTTTAGGAGAGCTGCTATACACCACAACAACCTCCTACCAACAGCTAACACTTAGTTTGGGGTCGATATTGTGGCCTCTATGATGTTATAGAGTTGTTTTCCTCCAGTAACGTAGAGACAGAGTTTCAGTTACTTTCTCACTTAAGAGAACGTTTTAGTTGTTTACGCATTACAGTTTTTCTGGGGACCAATTTTTTTAAACAACAAACATTGTGACCCAATAAAAAACCCCGTTCCTAACCATTTTTACTGCTTTTTCCACATCACCTTCTATTGTCTTGAACACATAAACCAGGTAGTTAGAAGTAACATACAACTCACTTTCAGTTTCATGCATGTGTTAAGAAAACAAACACGTTATATACTTTATAAATGACCCAAATAAATGCATTTAGGTGGCATTAACTAAATCTTTTTTATTTCCTATTATCAGTAAAACAAAGAGAATGTTCACTAGCGTTTACATTACAGTGTTTCCTCCAGGTTTACAGCTTCGAGGTGGGAGGGGTAAAGGGGGACCTCAGACAGGGCAGACTTGATATGACCTCTCTCAGTTCATGGTCCATGTTGAGCTGAGATCTTTTTTTTCTCGGTTTTGAGAGACAGAACAGCATAAAAGACTACCCAATGGAGACTTCACGAGGATTGGCTTTTGGCAAAATGGCAAAAATTGGCGAGAAGCGCATCGTAACTTGTTAACGGCGTACCATAACCATTCACCCAAAAGTACAAGCATTTTTCCATGTATTTATTGATGACTTAGTTTTATGTCTGTGTACTTTATACTTTTGTAAAGTTTGAAGCCAGCAGCTCATTGTTGGTACAACACACAAGCACTTTGGCTCGTTTCACTTAGAGCAGGAAAGCTGCTCCGGGTTCAGAGAGCAGAGGAGAGGAGAAGTGTTTACGCGTGACCACGTGGAGACAGACAAGCTGTCGAGTAGATCAATCAAATATGGCCGTTTAGTTTGTTTAATAACAGAACAAGGTATAGATATATTCTATAGGAAAGAGAATATTAAATGACATTTCGTGATCTGATGCTATAGAGAAAATTACAAGGGAACGGGGGGTTTCTTCAGGGGAGCGCCCCACCCCCCCAATATGGCGGTAGGGGAAACACTGCATTTAATGTTATTGGTTACAATTATCAGAGCAATACATGCAGGCTCCTTCATATGGGTCAAAGGTGTACTGTAAAATCAAATGTTTAATGAAAGACTATGGAGAAAATTCTACCCATTTATTTGTCGACCCTAAAAAATTCCCCTGCGACCCATCAGTGGGTCCCGACCCAGTCTTTAGCAGTAACTGCACTACACTAAGCAATAGCGTGTTGCTTGCCTGTGTGTATAAGCACATGTGGGTTTATACGTCTGTGTGTGGTATCCTGTGTGAGTGTGTGGTTCTCTATGTTTGTGTGCCTATGTGTGTGTTCTGGAGTCAAGCCTGTATGTAGCTCTAAGTGTCGTGCGCATTAGGGTGATGAGGGTAATGATGTGCGAGGCAGTTGTGTTTTGTGCCAGGGCGACCCTGCGGCTCACACCCCATTCCCAGCCCAATGTGTTTCTGATTCTCTCCATCCCTCATCACCATTCAGCTTCTTGTGACAGCCACCACATACATATGAAGTTAGCCCACAAGCATGTGCAGTTGTGCACACACACATGCACCCACTAATATATACTGTATATATATATGTATGCATTCATACATATGCAGTAAACACAGCACATGCACACACACATCACAGCTCACAAACAGTTACGTCAACGTGCACATATTTACAGCCACATCAAGGTATGCGTACACACACAAGATTTTCTTTTGCTACACAATGGAATGATCACTTTGCACAATCACCTCTTGGTTTTACTCACATGCAAGCAAAGAGAAATATTCAACCTCATTCCAAGGGTGAAATGGTAAGGTCATTCATTGCATAAATAGAAGTCAGCCTTGATTCACCATTTCGAGATGCAAACATAGTAGACTCACATTCCCCCGTATAGACGCACTACCAAAAACCTCAGAAACATGCCTCTGCATATTGATTCCTCTGTTGTCAATGTTATTAGAAAGATGTCTGACATTCTCTGTATTTCCCACCAACCCTGGTGGGGGGCTGGCTTGGACACAAAGGCAAATATATGACAAACCCCTCTCCAGCACGACTTACCTTTATGGTTCACTGCTGTAATTGGCCTAGGGTGAACATACCCGCTCGACACTGGCAGTAATGTATTTGAGAAGATATTGAAAAAGCTGATGAGGGAGACACAAGATGTGTTGTAGAATACAAAAGTTAATAACGGTGGGGATTTTGATGAATGGATCTCTAAATGTATCCTGATATCGGTCTAAATTGCATTCTTTTGCTCACAGTTTTTTGTGTTTTTAATTTCTACATTCTCTTATTGACTATGCAAGGTGCTTGTGCTATAGGAGAGAACAGTTCACTTTGTGCGGAGGATAATACATGCAAAACAAGTAACGTTCTGCTATCTGTATATAAATGTCTGTGGGTATAGTTCAGACAACACTACGGAACCTTCCAACACTGTCATCACACAGTGAATGTGTCGAAAAGAGTCATGGACTCAACACCCGTACAATGTGCTTTTGAGTACATACATATCATTTTATTGCTGCATATATCACCCCCACACTGAGACATCTGAAAAGAGAGCATGATCTACACCAAAACATTAATCATCATTCATTGTATGTTAATAAATTCAGAATTTCTCCATTTACCATGCGGACGTCCACGCGCGCTGGAAATGCAACCTTTCCAGAGCTCATAAATCACACACACTGAGTCATCTGACAAAGTACCCCAAACACTGGCTGAGGCGCTGCGATCCCTAGGGCACAAACACGCCATCTAATGTGGCGGAATCAGAGCGGGGACCAGAGCTTTCTGACGCCTCTTGCCGTTGCTCTGCTGCCAACCCCTACCAACAAGGAGCGTTTGCCACAACCTGGGAAAATAACAGAGGGGATTGTGGGATGCCCCTCTCTGTCTCTCTCTTGCTACTTTCCCTTCGTCTTTTTTTCTTGCTGCCTCCGGGGGTTGAGGCCATGTGCAAACGACGACACTTCTACCCAGAGGGTTGGTTGGTTGGTGCTGCGTACAGCCGGGACCACCTGTCTTTGCCTTATTAGACAGATTTCACCGTTGGAACTTTTAAAAAGAGAATATATGTTACTTTCAGCACTTCTAGTTGCCTGGCTGTGTGAAAATAAGGCGTTTTGGCACCATTTAAATATTCCTCAAGCAAAAACAAAGTAAAACAAAACAAAAAGCATTTGGCTAGAAGTTCAGGAGTGGCAGCAGCTATCTTATGTTAATCAATGAGTCTCAATGTTTCTTTGTGCAACTTTATTTATAGTCACTGTTTGTGGAACATTTGTTAATAATCCCTGAACTAAATTGTATCAATTTATCAATGCCTTACACATTGCAAATACTACATTTTTTAGTCTAGAACATAGATTTTGATAAGTATGTTTGATGAATTCATTCAGCCTGGGCTCCGCTCTCTTTTATACAACATAAATTGCTCAAATCTGCTGGTTCAGAGAGATTATCAAAGCGAGAAGGAAATCTGAGCAGATACAATAGCTTCTCTTCTCTATACCAAAGCAAAGATGGAAGCGAAACAGACTTATCTTCTACCAACTTCAGAAGCTCAGTAATAATGGGTGCTATTCAGGTGTAAGACTGTTATTTGTGCACCTACATGACAGATTAAATTATTTTTAGCCTGCGGGGAAAGGATCTCCATTTTGCTTCTATTTACACAGAATAATCATGTCTCTTTACCTTTTTAGCAAAGTGGTCACATGATCTCTGTGCTGTATACACTTGCTTTATGCTTCAGATTAAAAGATTAAAGGCTTTGTGGTGAGGAAAAAGACACAAACAGCAGCCCAATGAAAACCATGATACTGTCAAAAAGGGTTCGAGTCACTGCTACAGTTGTGTTGAATACATTATAGAGGAGACCCTCTGTAGTGCGATTAGGAAGATAATGTCGTCACATGTTAATGACCGGAGTGTTTGCGGCGTGCAAAATGAGTGCCCTCTGATATGCAAAGCACTTCTGCTCAGAGTGCAAAATTGTCTGCATGTATGGAAATCCAGTGCAAATAGAGATGCTAGTCTGTACAGTATAGAACAGACAGCATTATTTATCCCCTTTTCTCCTTTTTTCTCATTTTCCTTCTTTTTACCCCCCTTTGGGTCTCTGGGTCTGTTCCCATCTCTCCTCTGTTGCCCGGGCCTATCCCTGGCCCCTGGAGACTGGAGGACGAGTGGTTATTTCTGACTCTGGAAGATGGTCGTGACTAATTGATTCGACATCTGATGGAACGTGTGTAACGTCTCTTTTCCCCCGCTGCTCTTGCCTTGCCACTTGCTCAGATGAGCAGGAACCATTAATGTATTGTGCATATATTTATGTACTATACGGCTGTGTTTGATATGAGAAATGTGTTTATGCCAGCACTGTCTGTGTTCCTCTGTAAACCCCACGTAGTGTCCCTGGTAATCTAAATTATTACTGGACTGTTTGATGTCATCCTAAGAGAAAATAAATGCTGTATACCAGTGCATTCCCATTGGTCTCATAACAATGGATTATATGGCTAACACTCAAAATACTCCCACTTATGTATCTGTTAGATCGCTTTGTATTGTTTTTACAAGTTTTTGAGATGTTGCACCACATAAACACAATTGATCCCAGAGGTGCTTTACCGTCAGAATGCATCTAATTCACCTATTGAAGTTTAGTCTTCTCTCCGCCTCTCTTCTCCCCACTGTCTTCCTCTCCTCTGGTCCACTATCTTTGTCTTTGTGGTGTGGTTTTGGGAAGAGTCCAGAGACCTAATGAGGCGGTTCTGATGGGCCGAGTCCCACAGGTCCTGAATCTGCAGCAGGCCACTGTTTATGTTCACTCCAAACTACCTAATTGATCTAATCATTTAGCCGATTGGTCAAAGTAATCAGTCTCTGGTGGGCACACATGGGATGAACAATGACAAGTGTTTAGTGGCTGCAGGCCGATTTCCTGTCTCTAACTATAATAGGCTGGAGGTAGATAGAGGTGTGTGTGTGCGCTTGTGTGTGTGTGTGTGTGTGTGTGTGTTTGTGTGTGTGTGTACATGCGCGAGTGTGTGTGTGTGTGCATAGATGCCTGTTTATGTATTGTATGTGCACCCAAGGTGCTGAAGTGTCTGTCAGCCGAAATGCCTCAATGAATAAAAAGTTTCTGTTTGTTTCTATTTTCTTTGCTCATATAAAGTTTCTGTTTATGAGATACTTTTTTAAAGAACTCCTCATACCTAGAGTATGAAGTTCTCATTCAAGCCCACATGAAGTGGATAATGTTTTGCACGTAATTTTAATGAACAGTGTAAAGTATATATTTCAAAGAAGTACCCTTCATTTACATATTTAAAGGTCTACAAAGCAAGGCACAATGGAACTTCCTTTATGAGGAAGACACATTCAGTATATCGTTTGGATGTGGAGAAGGCCACTGGGGAATGATCAAGTGTGCATCCCATCGACCCGCATCCTCTTCCCCATTACCCTGACATTTCATCCCCACATTTAATTCCAGGCCTTTCTAAAGAGCAGGTAATAGTGCAGAGGGGTACAGGGACCCAGAATTAAGCAGTTTTACACCGAAGGGTAATTTGGTGTGATAAATGTGCCCGTCGCAAGTAACTAATAATACATATTTTAAGTAGCAACGGCGCGGCTCCGCGGCCCAGTAAAGGTAGCATCATTATTAATGTGGGAGTCGCTGCGTGTTTTAGTCAGGGTTGCGGCACCAAGGTCAGAGCTACGTTTCACTGAATTAAAAGCCATTTTGAGCTATGGCACTCCTAATCAACTCGGACCTAAAGGTGCATAGCTCAGTTATAATGAGGCACCAATGAATTTAAATAAACAGCAAGATCTAGTGATTTATAAAGGCAATGTGCTATCCTTATAGCTCGTTAGCCATGACGGATACTCTTTATTCTCTGGGCCTCTTTACCCACAGGACCCTGAGCTTTTAACCAAGTAATGTCTGCCTCCATTGTCAGCGGATACGCATTCGGAGCAGGACACTTATCCCCGTCATTATGAAAAGTGGAGACACAATACAAGAGTAATGGTAATGTATGCCATCCGAATAGGTGATTTTTCTCCTTTCCTCCTTCCCTCCCTCCGTTTTTCGCCGATGTACAAACTACCCCAGAGTTTTAGGCCCATGAATTCATCATCATATTTTCACAAAGGGTTTTTCATATATCCTGAAAGGAAGCCTAATCCTTGATAGTGGAAATGTTTTGCATTTAAAGGGGTACTTTTGGTCGGGGAATTGATGGCGATGTTTGGGGGGCCTGTAGAGAAAGGAAAGTTCTAGTTTTTTGAGTGATCACTTATATGAATTATAATATTATTTTTGA
>NW_027176229.1:14191608-14224108 GCF_023055335.1 Clinocottus analis | reverse complement strand
GTGGACAGTAAGTAAAATTCAGAAGTAAAAATATATTTATATATAAACATGTAAGCAGTGCTTATTCTACCAAGTATTGGTATATTAGTACTGTTCAGACTTTCATTGTCCTCACTTTACTTTAGGTGACCTCTCGGGTATCCATAAAAGTTCAACTATCATTGGTCAGTTTTGTTTTTCCCAAAGGTCCTACAAAGGCCTTATTGTTGTCTGACAATATTTCGTACAGCTGTATAATAAACTGCAGAAAGACATTGTGGCAGACAAACAAACAGACAGACATACTTACAAACAAAGATAAGTTATTTTCCTCTTGATGAGCTTCCTTGTTAAAACTTCTCCAGCCAGTAGCCAGTCTGGCTGTAATGCCATCTAAGGGCCTGGAGGCTGCAGTGATTCAGTGGCCCTCAAGTACTCAAACAGCAGCACTGCAGACCTCAGAGAAATACATAAAAGAAACAGAGGCATCACTTCTCACTCTCTGATCGTCTCCCACTGTCCCTTATTCTCCCCCTCTTGCTCTCCATCTCTCTGTCTGTCTCACTCTGTCTCTTCTCTCGTGATGCTTTGACCCCACTAAGCAGGTCGAGGCTCTCTAGTGGGGAGCTTATAGTTGGAGGAGCCTATAGTTGGAGCTCCATAACACCCACTTGCAGAGCAAAGGGCTAGCATCTCTGTTACACAACTGGCACTCTGATATCTGAAAACTCCTCAGCTCTCCTGTGTGTCTCACTGGAGGCGAGAAAGGAGAAGAGTAAGAGGGAACGGTGTAAATTTAAACTGGCAAACTTTCTGATGGAAATAGCAGTGACCCCAGAGTGGTCTTGTCTTGAGTTGAAGCATTGTTGTAATCAATACAAGCTCTCGTGGGGATGGCGGGCGAGGACCTTTCGTTCCCTGTTTGTGGAAATAATGGAGAAGACTGTTTGTTATTTTTCCCAGACATGCCGCAAACTAGCAGATATGGCCGGGGCATTGCAGGTTATGACGCTGGCTCAGGGAAACAAATACAAAGAGGAACATTTTATCAAGAAGCAAACAGCAGAGCTCTGTTTGAAGCTGCCGGGAGCTCACAGGTCACAGGGGTGCTGGGGCTGCGTTTGACCAGCTCATCTTAAAAAGGGGTCTTGGATGTTCTTTGTTCACTCACACAAGGGACATGGAGAGAGAAGCACAACTCTCAGCCATGGCCTATGTAAAGTCATTTGTTCAGCTACTGGAGTTAGGTTGAGTTATTATTTCTTCCCTCGGAAGGTAAAGCTGACCTCACTGAAATATGCCTGTTAGACACTCTATATAGGACTCTTTGTCTGCGTATCAGAACACAGCACCACAGTATTGCTGCAGCGGCATATTGGAAAGAATGTACCAAGATCTCATCTTATAATATTCTTGCATTAAAATAACTTTTTACTTATTTGTTAATAAATGAATGCTTAATTTTTTACAAGATTCATGTGTGAAACAAAGATATTATATTGATTCTGTAAGTTTTTATTGGTTTGCTTTGAATTATTGATTTACAAAGATTTAGTAAAACAGCACACCTTTCATGAGACACTGAAAGTGAATAGAAAATATAAAAAAAATATCACCAGGTCCTATAATTTGCCAACAAGAGACTTATCTGAAACCCTGCTTCAAAACGTTATTATGTCCTTTACATGATAGAGAAAACTATCAAACTGTGTTTTCTGTCTCCTTTTTCAGGCTTGGTGACGGAGCAAGAGCAGTAAAGGACCAGCCAGTCGAGGTTAAGTTGCAGCAGGTTGGGGGAAGCGACGCAGAAGTGGATGTTGTCAACATAGTGGGTGTTGCCTGTGGAAGCAGACACTCCTTCATATGGACTGAAACTGGGCAGGGTTACAGTTTTGGGAACAACTTTTACGCCCAGCTAGGTTATGACGTCCAGAGGCTCGACTTCAAAGACCACCAGGTATGATAATAATGGTTTGATAGAGAGAGAGAGAGAGAGAGAGAGAGAGAGAGAGAGAGATAGAGAGAGAGAGAGAGAGAGAGAGAGAGAGAGAGAGAGAGAGAGAGAGAGAGAGAGAGAGAGGACTGGATTGCTCTTGGCTGGTTGTCTGTCTCTATCTCTGTCCTTAGATGGCTTACCATACAGTAGCATGGTGCTGAACCATACAAATCCTAAATTAAGTGCTGTGGAATTGAAATTGGCTCTCTTGTGAAGTGTTCCACTTGCATTGGAGCTTAATTTTGCCTACTCATATCATTTGATTCAGTCCCTCAGTCTCTCTCTTGCTCGCTGCAGCCCATCACTCCCTCTTCCTTCTCATGCAAAATAAGCCCATTTAATGTGACAGTGTCTAGGTGAAAGATTGCCACTCAACACTTGATATATGGGCATGTGCTTCTATGCGCATGTGTACTGGATATATTATATTTACGACAGCTTTTCCCAGTCTATTGCAGTGACATTAGTGCATTGTTATACATTACGTCTTTCAGTTTTTCACACCCACGTATTGTAATGGATGGATACAAAAAAAGGAAAAGGCTCTGTGACAGAGTATGAGTATAGTCCACTACCTCTCACATGGTCGAAATACCTTTTTTTTTTAGCACTTTCGATGTGACTCTTACTATCAACGTCTTCTGAAATAGCTTCACACTGCTCAGTTGATCAGTGATATTTGATGTCTCTGTTTCCTATTGACTAAATTTCCTCCAAATCTCAACTTTCAAAACCGTTTACTTTAACAGCAGTATTATCAATCATAATGTTTTGCCTTACTACCACAGTGAAGTATTTAGTTGTGGTTTTACATATTCAAGATGCTGTTTTCTTGTTATGCTATCTGTTTTACCTCTGGCCTTGTTCCAGCAGTAACATAAGACAAATTCCCAGAAGAGGGGCCGAAGGTGAGCGGGGGGTAGAAAGTACCCGGCCACCTGGCAGCAGTATGGAGTCCCAGAGGCCAAACCTCTCACCTCTCCTCTCTGATAAAAGCCACTGGGATCTGCATGACTGCACCCAGCCCTCACCTCTTTCTGCTAAAGCAAAGGATAAGTAAGGGGGGACATGCAGCAACAGTGGCCTCTCAATGCCCCAGGTGGAGGCCCAAACATGGCCCTTTCTCTTACATACCACCAGCTTCCACCTTCTTTCATCAGCATTGCCTCCCTGTGTTTTTCAGTAGGTCCACAAAAGCTGCTCCACCTCCAGCTATCCCACAGCGTCAGTACTATACGATACTGGCTATTGTTGTAAAGAATCTGTAGGTTGGAACAGCCGGCTTCACCCCTAAGGCTACGTTTCTCTTTACATTCTGAAATGAAGTGGTCGGAGACTGCTAAGATCTGAGAAACACTATATTCTGTTCTTTATTGGCCCAGTGATAAGGTGTTGGGATTCTGCTCACACCTGTGAGCCCATTGTTCCGACCCACTGTGCCTTTTTTCACCTGAAACAGACAGGACTAGACAGAGCTCCTATTTAATGGTTTGATTGACATTATTTTAATGACACACCGTAGGGAACTATATGTCTGTGAACGAAAATATTTTCCCCTCTCTGATGTCTCTTCCCCCTCTCCCCTCATTAGAACAATGACATTGTCATTTTCTCAGGGTTTTGAGGGATGTGTTTGTATGCAAATAGGACAGTCCCTCTTTAGTTCCCTATGTCCTGCTATATAGAAACAATTTAATAAGAATTAGCAGTCACTGGCTATGTTAGCTGTGGTAGTATCAAGCCAGTTCCCTAAACCACAAGTCTGTTATGTTGTTTCGGGTGTGTGATTCTTTGTCTTTAAGTAGGTTAACACCTCCCAGCTGAAAATGTACCACCCATTGTCTGTTTATTTCTACACAACCAGGCAAAAAGAGACCGTGGGAGCATGAAAATAAACTCTGTTCCTAAGTGTGACACGTGTGCAGCTTGAGTTTGGCACGGCATCCATGTTCAGCCTGGCTGAGCACAACTTGTTTGAATGTCATATTTATCCCTGTGTTTTGTCAGAAAATTAACTTCCTGTGAGTTTGCGGCAAAGCTGAGCATATGGCCACAGCTCTCTAGAGATGACAGCCTAGCGGAGCGGGAGCTCGCCGGTGCCGCTGCCCTGCTCTGGCGGCAGATGCTCCGGGCTTCTCCGCGATTAAGTGGAGATCATCACTGTTTTCTTTGAGCACCGCTGTGCCTTGTACTCTGAAGTGTTCCGTTAATCACTGCCTGCCTTCCTGCCTTTTCCACGCAAGCTGCCAAAGCACTCATTAAGTTTGAATCTCCCTCTCACCCCTCGCGTGCTCACCAGCTCCATGCGTTGCGTTACTGAATCTTAGCAATCTTAGCAAGGACCCTTGGTTTGTTGTACCTGTTTGCGAGAGGGATCATAAAAGCCACACGGTTTTCTGACCCTCTTCTGCTGTTGAACATTCATTTCAAAGGAACTGTGTAGGGACTGTAAAATAAGTGTTGCCCTTTGTGCCACTAAATGTGTTCTCTTGCTGCTGGAGACTGTATTTGAACTGAGATGCTGCGTTGTTTCCAGTACACACCTCTGAGGGGAGTGAAGCTTTTTCTAAGCATGTATTTATGTTTCCAGTAGTGCCTCTTTCCCACTGCAGATTCTTTGGAAACTGCTTGTCACTTTGACAGTTGTCGAACAGTACTATGTTATTGTCTCTGTGTGTGTGTGTCTCTGTGTGTCTGACGAGTGCTGGAAGCCAGATTCATACAGTATGTGTGTGTGTGAGTGTATTGAGTTTATGGAATCAGAATACAGGTATAATGTAAAACACAAATCTGGTACAAGAGAAACAAAAAACGTGGAAAACGAGTCTCTGTTAGCCCTCATCCTATCCCCCAATTCCAGCATCACCCATCCAGTTGTGTACATCTCCTACACAAGCAGCCATCCATTGTTATTGTTAAACATTGTGACACGCTTTAACCCTGATTGATCTTGATCTCCGACACAAATAATAATGTGATTACGGGCTTTTCTCAGCTTCTCTCTTCACAGCAGTGGAAAATAACATTAGATATTTCTTTTCATGTTAATCGCCTTGGTTGGAAGTATACCTCAGTGCACCAATAGGCCTCAGTAATGCCTCTTTTCTTCTAAAAAAACCCATCCAAAATAACCTATTTGCAGTACACCCACACACACACTGCTTAGCTCTGTAACACCGTTATTCTGCGCCCATCAAAGCCGAGCTTGCTTGTCCTGGTGCAGCTATCATTCCCTCACAACAGCGGGATGGCATTACTGTGCTTTTGAAAGCATTTGCATGGCAAAGCAATTGCGTGCACCTTGTAAATAAAGAAAATGATCCTGTTCATCGCAGGTTGGATTTCCTCGATAAAGCTGTAGGAAGTAGATCCCTATGCCATCATATCGATATACAGACCTTGTTTACTGATCCTAAAGTTTACTTTGCAATCATTTTCTGCTTCTTAATCTCGTCAGTCAGGCAGACACACAAAAACGTATGTGGCTCTCTCTGCTGCATTGGTTACTTG
The DNA here is from genome assembly GCF_023055335.1 of Clinocottus analis. Taxonomy (NCBI): domain Eukaryota; kingdom Metazoa; phylum Chordata; class Actinopteri; order Perciformes; family Cottidae; genus Clinocottus; species Clinocottus analis. Next base: position 14,218,623 of record NW_027176229.1, on the reverse strand, counting down.
GCAGACACGCTGATTAGTGCCAGTTTGCCTCTTTTCAATATGTAGATACTGAGATAGAAAGCTGGCCCTATTCATTGAGTCCAAGTACCAAAATAGCAATTGCTATTCTCAATCAACTATGAAGAAATTGGTTTGCATTGTTGGAAGAGGTTGATTAGTGATTTTTTGAAGAGGCTCTTGAAATGACTTTCAAATCAGCCCGAGTTGACAGACAGCTGGTTCTATGTTATTTTACAGTGTAATGTCAGCCAAAAAATAACAATATTTTTTTTTTGTCATAGTTTTTGCTCTATGAATGCGGTGCATTTTTGGGCCTGCATAATATTATTCAATACAATACACATTTATCTCATCAACTCACAATCAAATCTATTCTCAACTGTACAAATTGCCGCTGAGCTCCTTGCAGGGTACAACAAATTTTTCGACAAAATAATTCCTTGTCAGGAGCAGCCAAGGGAGAAGGTGTCAGTTTGATGCCACAAGTACACTAACGGCTGTGCGGGAGCATAAGTGTTCGCTGCGCTTCGGTGACGGTGCGTTTGATTTCGACACTGACCACTAGTGATGCCAACCCTGTAGTCCTCATCTGAGCTGCCTCTTGAGACGCCTCCCCCGCCCCCATCTCACTTCAGACCGATTCTGCTAAAGAAGAGAGCGAGAGAGAGAGAGAGAGAGAGAGAGAGAGAAAGAGAGAGAGAGAGAGAGAGAGAGAGAGAGAGAGAGAGAGAGAGAGAGAGAGAGGCTGCTGTACAATAAAGTCACTGTATAGCGTATGCAATTATCACTCATCTATTGTTACACCGCAGTTACAAGCTGTGCAGTATGTGGGATCTCAATGTGGGTGTACAGCGACCTAAACTACTATACCCGTCTCCCCTCGGGGCACCTCAAAGGACGCTTGTTCTGTTCCTGCTCTCAGGCCCTGGGCTCTGCTGAAAAAATGAGAGGCAAAGCAAGCGAGAAACAGGGAAGCGAGGGAACAGAGGGAGGTAGTCTCAGCTGTGTAGTGAGACTAACCTGCGCCTCTGGAGATCATGCGTCTTTTTAAAAGTACCAAGACAGACCCATCTCTCTGACTACTCACTCCCGCCTTTGGCTTGTTTAGGGCCACGGTGGTAAAGCAGTTCAGTATGGTGACTTTAGCTGCACTCTGGAACTCACTGTGTACGTTTGCACTTGAAATACACATTGTTTTCTCAGTGTGAATGAGAGAATATGGTGTTTGTGACCTTGTTTCAGTTTGAATCATATGCCCCACTGTTTCCTAATATGCCCCTAGTGTATGTAATGCTGAAAGCACATTTATTACACATCAATAATTCTGTACATTTCCTTCTGGAAAACTAATTCTCATAATAGGATTTTGTCAATGTGATTTGAATAATGATCTCAAAACATCCCATTTTAGGCTACTTAACTAAATAGAATATTACTGATTGCAACACTTATCCATGGTTGCGGTTTTGGTAACCTTCTTTTCTGTTTCTTGCCAACAGCCAATTTTCTCTCAATTAAAGCATGATATTAGCACTCAGTAGGGCATAAACAGAAACAACCGTACACTACTGAATATCATGCCTTGATTATGAGCTTAAGAGTGAGTGTACAGATGGATCCAGTTTCTATACTCCTATTAGAGTTCTAGTGTGTGTGTGTGTGTGTGTGTGTGTGTGTGTGTGTGTGTGTGTGTGTGTGTGTGTGTGTGCGTGTGCGCGCCCGTGTACGCGCGTGTGTGTGTGTGCGTGCGGGTGTGTCTATAAGAGAAAGGGAGAGGGAATCACTGCCTGGAGGAGTGTGTCCATGTAAGAGTTTGGCTGCTGGAAGTTATATTCTCTATCCTGTTGAAACCTCTGGAAAGGGAAGGCAGGAGGAAAAGAAAGACAAAAGTCATAGGTATAGTGGGAAGAAAAGTGCATCATTACATTGAGAGCCAGTCAGTGGTGATGCCAGTTGGCCAAAGTTAGCAGGAAGCTGTCCTAGTAAATGGCAGCAGCTGCTCGCAGTTCGAGAGAGCATGTCCCAGTCAGAGGAGAAAAGCGATGGCATCTACATTAATACTACCTTAATGGCCCATCTGGCACTCCGTAGGGTCCCTGGCTGCGCCATCGACTCATAGGCGTTTGACAGGCAGTCTCCAGCGCACCAGACGCGCATGGCATGCCAAATGGCGGGGAGACGCCTCCGTGGCGCACAGATCTGTCAAACTCTCTCTGACGCTGTAGTCACACAGGCAAGGGAAGTTAAGGCAAGTTTTCACACGTGATTGGTTCTTGACATGGTTGAGGGGAGGGAGGGGGCAGGAGGAGAATGACTGGCGTGTCTATTTCTCTCCTCCGCACCCTCCCCAAATGCAAACTCACATGTGTGCACGCTCACAGGGCACACACAAATAATCACAGACACCTCCACACAAACTCTCCATACTAAATGCTAAGTTGCCATGACCAGATTAAACCTCAATGAGAAAGCCAGGTTAAGATTAGCTCGTGGTGCATTCACTCTGCTCTGATGGCAAATGAAGATAAGAAATATTATTTTTGCTGCGAGTCACAGCCTCTCAGTAAACAAATACTGGAACAAATTGCTTCATTGGAAGAAATTGTGGAAGGTCTTATCAAAACACCACAGGGGTTTCTGGGTATAATTGGCATAATTGGTTGACGAAGCAGGCTGCAGTCCATGATGCAGCACAGCGATGCACTCTAATGGGAACTGAGTGATCATGTCTTTAGGTCTATAGATTGCCCTCTTAGATGTTTAAAGATTCTGAGCCTTACTTAATAAGCAAACAATGGACAATGCATGGTCCACCGGTATGTTGCATTTGCTTAGGAAATCATTTACCATTGTAACATCATAATTGGGTCACAATGTATATTTCTTTATGTCATGTCGAGCTACATAGATATGCTATTTTAATCAATCAGACAGTAATTTAGATTATCCCTGATTTAAAATCAAACCGTTGCCTCGCTCCACTGAGGTTTACATCATCAACTAATAACCTCCTGTGTTCAGGTTGAAGGAGACACATCAGCCAGTTTTACGAGTGGCACATTGAAGGTTTCTCCAAGAGCAGGCCACATCGTGCAGTACCCACCAGCACAGATCACAGTCCCAGAGGTCTGTATCACACTACTGCTGGGAAACTATGCCTTCTTTCTGATGAGAAAACTACACACAAAAGTACAGCAAGAGTACTTTAAAACATTTGCCACCATTCTTTCTTTCACACTTTTTCTTAAGGACATTTTGAGAGATAGCAGCAGTTCAAAAATGGAACGGAAGGTTCTTTAGAAAATGCATTTCAAATGGCTTATCCAGTAGGTAGCCCCAGAGGACACCTCAGGGATAAACCTTGGCAAGAAAGGAAGATAGAGGGAGAAAAGTGAAATTGGAAAGAAGACACAGCCGTGACTAAAACAGTGGAAATATAGAGAGAAAAGGTATCCTCTTAACCTGCCGACGCCTCTTCAGAGGAATCAAAGCGCTCCATATCAGTATTCACTTTCCGAACATTCGGCTGTGTTCTGTGTTTATAGAAAAAGTCTAGATCCGCTGATGTCTCTTGCCCCAGACAGTCTGATATTTAGACAGCCTGTGCAGGTGATTTCTAAACAAACGACTCACACCACTGTGAGCCACTGTCCCAGTGTTGCTGTTTCATGGTTGGTGTTATTGGAGTGGCAGATGTTGTTCTTGGATTTAAAGTAGATCAATGAAATGATGTGCTTCATAAAAAGGGCTGCACTGTTTATTTGAAACTAAACTAAACAGAACTAGTGAAATTAAGGTCAGCTGGACATCAACTGCTAAGTTTTGTTTGCAAAAAAGGCAGAGAGGAGAGGAGAGAGAGAGAAAAAAAGGGAGGAAAGAGGAGAGAGATAGATGTATGGGGGCTGAAAGGAAATAGGAGAGAAGAGAAAAAAAGAATCAGCAAAATGTGTTTGTGGGCTTGAGAAGAGAGAGAAACGGGAGGAACTCTTCAACTTTCACTCTCATTCCCAGATGTGTTGTAGACAAGATGTAGCCTTTGAAGAGCTTGTGGCAAAATAGGCAAAATATGAATACACACACCCTCTCCACTTTCCCTCTTTCTCGCATGTTTCCCCCTTTCCTCTCTCTTTCTTTTGCTCCCCCTTTTAAACTCTCTCCACATCTCCCTCTCTTTATCTTTTTCCCTGGGCATCTCCGTTCCTTAGTGGCAAACCCAGCTGGGGGGTTTCTGTGCTACTGTGAGTGAACCTTCAGTGTCTCCATTGGCAGGCAGCTGTCCCTGCACAACACACAAACGCACACATTCTGCACTTACCAATGCCACCCCTGCTAATTTTGATAGATTAAAAACATTTTCACATACTCACACTTTTTATACACATTTACATGTGTGCCAAGGTCAATGGATCATTTACAGCCGAACAAAATACATCTCACTTGTTAATTGAAATCAGAGAGTCTGGATATTATTTTATGTTCAGGACCGCTCTTGTATGTGTAATCTACTTTAAAGCCACTAGAGGGAGCTTATATTATTCTGTGGTCCCTTATGCCAAAAATGTGTTTCATAGTACTGTTGCTCCAGCAAGGATGCACTATTTTTCAAATGTCTTGTATTTTGACCCTATATGTCACAAACTGTCCTGTAGCTTCCTTTTTTGAAAATATAGAGATCAATGCCACTAACCTAGACAAGAGACAAAGGCATACGTAAGTATTTGGCGTTTGCATTCCTTCAAACTAATACAATAATTGCTGTTTTAACACAGATATCTAGTAGTGTGACTTTACGTATGCATGGCAGAGGTGCTAATTCACCAGTTGCTCAGACGCTTGCGCAGGGTGTGTAATGACAATAACACAGAGCATGCCTGGGCGTGCTTTCAATCTGCTCCCCAAATGTAATGAGTCCGGGCAGAAGTCTGGTCATCCCAACTTGATCAAAAACGGGAGGAAATCTGCAAATGATTTATTATATCCTGTGGAGATTCATCAGTTACACATGTCAAAATGATGATGAGTTGAAAATTAAATGGCATCTTTCGTCACCATTATTTTTCCTAATATAGACAGAAAGAGGGAGCTGGAAAGTCGGAACAGGAGAGGAAAATTAGTTTTATCTGGTTCAGTTTCAGTTTATATTCCATTTTATTTGATCTCGATCCAACTGTTTACAGTTGCTCTTTGCCCCAAAAATATTGAGTCAATGTTCAGCCTTTTTGATATTATACGTAATTTGAATAAGAAATAAAAGCTTTATTTCTAATTTGTTTTTTCAAAAGTGTATTTTCAAAAGTTTCACATATCATGCATTATTTGATTCAATGATACAAGCGTGCCCGAGTACAGTCAGACACCTATTTTTTTTCTAGTTTATCCCCACTTTACAGATGCATAGCACATTCATACCTCATGTTCATCGTTGCCCTCTGGCATTTCATCAAACTACAGAAGACTAATGCCTTTGCCAGTTAATCATATTTTTTGTAGCTATCCCACCCTAATAGGAGCAGGGTGACATGACAGCATCTGAACTATACTTCAGAGTTGTCCTGCCATAACGCTACACGATTTCCCCGCCTTGTGTTACTCAAACAGGCCTGGCCGATGGGATTTGCCGTAGTCTGCGCTTCTCCTCTCCTTCTGGCCTTTTCCTGTGACAGGGCTGCCGATGATACAGATCCGCTGTGACATTTTACATTGTGCTTCCTAATTGCAGCAGCTGATAGTGGGATAACTCACCGTACAGCTGCATATTTCCTATTTTTTCCACCCGTTGTTTTTTTTTTTGTGTAGTTGGCTAGCATGGGTTGTTGTACTGATGTACTGGTTTAGACTAATTGAATTATTCACATGTTGTGTGATGGTATGCTATTAGGTGTTTTTCTGTGCTGTGCAACATATCTGCAGCAGAATTTTTATTTTAAGGGATTAATTTATGGCAACTTCAAACTTGTTTGTTGTTCATTTAAATTCCTAATTTCACACATGCACTTACGTAAGTGAACAAACATGCTTTTTGGCTATTGTGTATTTTTCCGTTATTTCCTTTACTCGGGTATTGTGTCCTCAAGTGTCTCCCACAGTCTGTAACGACCAAACTAAAAGCCAGAATAAACCTGTGTGACAGATGCAGCTCTAATTATACAGTTGTTTTAAGGCTGTCAGGTTGCAGCGAAAAGGGAGCCAGCCATTTGGGAAAGTGAAGGAGGAGGAGGAGGGTATGGAGTAGGAAGAGGGGGGTAGAGGGGGACGATTTGATGGACGGACATTGTAACACCAGCATCTGGTGATAGCTGCAGCTGCCGTATCGTTTTCCCACTGCCAGCTTGCCAGCTAAATAAATATTGCCACGATCTGTCTTGTACAAGCAAGTGTAAATTACTTTAACACGTCAATAACTAGTTTACAATGATGTTTTTTCTTGCCATTTCAGGATATATTGATTTCACATTGCTGTTAAATGGCATGAGCATTGTTTCCCTCACCCCGCGCTTTGTGTTTTCACATAGAATCCCAAGGAACTTGGCAGGAACAGGAGATGGAAGGAGAAAAAAACAGAATCTATTCATGCAGTTATGCTACCTTTGCACTCTCTCTCTAAATGTACAATTCAGTTAATCATATTGAATATTGCCCCCTTCATGATAGCAGATGTCTGATATATGAGTCTAAAAGTGAGAGTAAGGGTCAGATTTGTCAATGTTGGTCTTTGTGAGTTGCTTTTGTCTTATGCAATGCAATGTGTTTGTTTTTTCTTTTTGATCCACGACACTTTACATGAAGTGTTATATTTTCTACTTTTCTCACATTTTCTGAATCTAGTTGGTTTCTTGCTTGGCGTAAAGCAATTTTTTTTAGCGTAGATAACTTTTCTTGTCAATGTTACTAGTATCATTTTCCATGTTTTTTGTTTTTGCTGCGTTTCAATATCTTCCTCAATAATAGAAAGACACAATTAGTCAAGGAAAGTGATTCAGTAAGAAAGAATGCTCACAATATCCATTTTATCTGTTTGGATATCCGTGATGTGACGCAGGGGCATGCACATGTGTGCACCCATGAAACCTCTTCAGGCGAGCTTACACTTATATATTGTGCGTCTATTTTCATTCATATGGGTTCTTCCTCGCGCAGACAGATGTTGGGAAACCCACAAAATCAGAGCTGAAGCCGCACTATAATCACCGCGATTTTAATCAAGCTCTCGCGTTGTGACCCACTTATTTTCTCACAGTGCTGATTGCACTGCAGTGCAGTGACGACTAGCATTACCAAACTGCAGCCTGTGATTAACCTTCACATCATATACATGTTCCCTAACCAGCATACAGCAAATCCTAATCCCAAAATTACACCCACTTGGACTGGAAAAACTCTCCCTTTGTCAAATTTGAACATTTTCCTCCCTCACCCTGCCATCTTCATATGATACAATGATGATCCTGCTTCATGCATATGAGCAAATTGAGGTATGTCTGAGTGTGTAATACTCAACTGACTATTTCAGCCATACAGAAAAATCTTTTTGTGCAAGCCTGGAAGCACAATCTGTGACCTACCTATTTTTTCTCTTCAAGTTAAACTTATCCATAAAATAAGACACAAATAAAACATGAACACACACAGGCTTTTGTGAGAAAAGGGAAATATTCCAACCTTCTTTGCCATTTTCACGAGCATTGTAATTTTCACATCAGTAATGATAAAGCAGATTGATTATTCATTCTCATGCTTCAACACCATTTAATTGTGTGCCCAGGACACTCCTGCTTGGGGTCAGCAGGGTTCTCTCTCATTTACAAGATGCACCAACACACACACACACACACACACACACACACACACACACACACACACACACACACACGCACACACACACACACACACATTCAGAATTCTCTCTCTTTCTTTATCTCCCTCACAGATGCTCTCACTCTGCCTTCTCTAAGGGCCCCCAAAACATGCCCAGACTAGAATTTGCCAAAATATCCTTTTTCCTATCAAACACACACTGTGCCCCATCGCAGTCCCATCTCACTTATTCCTTCAACATCTCAATTAATACCCCTTAGGAGGCCTGGCGCCCCACAGGGGCACAGAGACTCACTGTGGTGGAAGACTGTTCCTGTCAATGTTCACCACAGATGCTGTAGTGCTGTCACTAAACTATCACATAAGTCCATCTCAGTTCCTAAAACCACTAGCAGATTAAACACATTAATTCAAGAGCAGTATATGTATGCGCCTGTGCTTATGTCTTTGCATTTGAAAGTTAGTCCATTTTCCTTTTTTTTTTTGAGGTTTAGGGACTTTGATCTTCAGCGCTTGTGTTAAAGGTTCCAAACACACCATACGTTAGTGTTGAGAACGTGGAAGTCTAAGGAAACTGTGGAATGCCGCTAGTTCTGCAACAGTCTCTGTCCCCTGTCTTTCTCCTCACCTCTCCCTGCCCGGTCCTCCTCTTCAGTAGCTAATGGATTGTTGTGGTTTCCAGGGTCTGCTCCAGAAATGTTCTCCTGCAGAGATGTCCTAAGAAGTGCCCTCGGCTGGTCCCTCCGTCTGCCATTAGGCCTCTCCACACTTTTTATCCCTAGACCTCCGAGACCTCAAACTGCCAAATGAGTTGAATTATGGCCAGTTATGTGGAGTGGACCCGGTGTCACGGGGGAGAGGCCTGAGTCAGTGGAACTAACCACACTCCTGACCATTAAAAGGCAGCCTGACACTGCCTCTTCATCTTTTCCCTGCTCTCAAAGGCAGGCACTGTAAGCCCATGCACCCCAGAGGAGAGACACAGTACAGCAAACCAACCAATGAGCCAGGCAGCTAGTCATCCAGTCTGTCAGGCAGGCAAAAATCCAACCGAAGCACCAATCTTCTTCATAGTCTAGCGCCCACATCATTACAATTGTAAGGACCCTTTTTGTTTTGAGGTGCTAATTTTTGCTTTACATTTTGCCCTATATAGTCACCTGTTTCTCATCTGTCTCTCCCCTCTATGTTCTTCAATCATCTTCCCTGTAATTTCTCTTTTTTTTTCCCTTTGCCCTTCAGCTAAGTGGGTGGGTTTGCAGGGTTATAACCACACAAGGTTAATTGCAGCAGCTAAAACAAGCATGGAGGCCAGGGCCCCAGCTACTGTATAAAGGAGGTCATCTAAGTCATGCAAACCCTCACAAATCCACTCACAACATTTACAGTCACACGGTTGCTTATTGAGGCAGCCTAGGAGAACACATTTTGCATCCCTCATAGACAAACACAGGAGACACATGCGCACACATACCCACACTTGAACACATGCACACGCACACTGCACTGAATTTGATCTGTCACAATAACAGGGGCATCATGACATGATGGATACAGCCCTTTTTCCCCCTTTTCTCTCCCCCGTTCTGCCTCTCTCCGGTAATCTTGATGCAGTGTGTAATGTTTGCTGTTGCCGGCGGCTGGAATTGAATGAGTGATACAACCAGAGGTGCTAGGATTACCGTGGGCAGAATTGATGCTATCTGTCCAATGATGTGTTATTTTGTGGAAGTGAGGCAACAAACCGGAGAGAGAAATGGTCGCAGCACTCTGTATGATTTTACAGTTTAAGTAGTGAAAGACAAATAGAATAACAGTGATGTGCTAGCAGGGGTTGTAAATGGTTGAATAATTTTCCTCAATTTCAACATTCATTCATCTTTTCTGCAGTCTTTTGCAGGGCTTCACATGGCAGCTTGAAGCTTGAATGCTATTTATCCTTCTAGTCTACTCACAATTGCAGCATCAGCTAGCTCAGCGCACATCTTTAGAGGTGAGACAGGTGGCATCCAGTCTCTAGTTCTCTAATAGGGTCAGCTTGGAAAAAGGTTAGAGGTAAACTAATGACACCTGCAATAGATGCTTCTTCTTTGAAGCCTAGGCTAAGGCTGAGTAGGGTCTGGGCTTGTGGGAATACAAGTGTGCTGCTTTTAGACTTAGCAGGCTGTGCCTGGGTCGGATGCTAAGCATTGAAAAGACTAAATTCAGCTCTTTCTGTCAGTGTGGGGCACACGCTGAGGGTCTTGGGCTATTGTTGTGGGGTCAGGTTAAAGTCATCCAGATTGCCAGAGCAGATGACAACCATTCATCACAAATACAGCAACAGTTCAGCACTGTATAGCTATAAAGTTCTGCTTCGGTAGGTTAAAGTCAAAAGTTTTCAGTTTTCACATTTGCTCTTGCATTATAATGCTGATATTGGTTTGGATTTCTACACTGCAGGAGGTCATTCTAAAAATGCACATTGTTGTTGTGTATGTCTCTCTTTTGTGACTTTTTTTTCTGGTTTCCTTGATTCCGGATGTGTCTAGTCAGGTGTATTTCGAGTTTTATCCAAAGATTTTATGCAGTTAATCTATTCTATTTTGCAATTTTTCCAGCGGTTGTAATCAAAATCTTACTATTCCTTTTAAAAGCACCTTTTAAGGATTACACACTTGCTTTGGATATACAGAAGCCTATTTGCAACTACTCTCTCTTCTGTCACTCACTTGAATTTACAATATGTGTTTATGTGTAATTATTGTATGTTTTTTGTCTGGCAGAGAGCAACTGCTGTTGGCTTTGAAGGAAAATGAAATAAGAAGGGCTATTTTTCTCCCCTCTGTAAACAGCTGGCAGCATCCCATGCTTGCACAATTAATGGGCATCTAATTGGCAATAATCATTTTTACTTAAGCACATTTAAAATAGGCAGTTGCCCCTGGAACAAACAGCTGTTGGTGGAACCTTCTGGCAACATAGCGTGGATGTTTGAGGATATGGCTGATCAATGCTTACAGGAGGTGGTCCATACATGAACACTCACTTAATGTTGGCACTCACATGCACAAGCTTTTCTATTTCAATCCATCAACAGTGCTGGAGGGTTTACTGTATGTTGCGTTTAGGTTTTTTTTAAGGCATAAATGAAACTGCACTGCACTTATTTACTGTATTACCACATATGCTGTGCTTGATTTAAACTGTGTTGTAACATAGTTCTCTTTGTTGGTTCCTCTAAATGTTTTTATTTAACAATAACTGAAATCCAAATGGCCTGCTCTGCCATTCAGTCAAAGAAAAGCAAAACTTTATATGTGTTCTGTCTCAGACGGTTCACTCTGGGGACACTGATGAGACATTGACGTCTCTGGATATTATATAGTATAATATAGTATTATAGTGTGTAGATTCAATGCTTACATCTTCATCTTCCTCATATTTAACATATGTTATATATGCATGCTAAGGTACTTCTATGGTGCTTCTACTTTCTTGCTGCTAATTTATGCCAAGTTATATCCAGATGCATAAACAGATTGTTTCTTTGTATGCTGGCGTTTTGTATCTGTGCTGTATCATTTTAAAACTTTTGCATTTTGAGCAATGAACAAAGTGAATTTAATGTGTGATGTCAGATCAACTTCCAAAAGTTACACGAGGGCCAGTGAAAGAGAGGAGAATGCATGTGTTTCAGTTAGAAGGGCAGTATGTCGAGTTAGTTAAAGAGAGGCCGTATATGTGTTTTTAATATGATGATTTCTCTATGGAGTCATGGACTTTTTAGCAATACTGTTTTAAACATACTTGTCGAATCCTCGTTTTGCAGCTTTTGAGGTCAACCCGCTGCAATGTGAATCTATAGAGTTGTGATTTCATTTAACTGAAAGCAATCCTGCTTTCATGGTCATGAATCTATAATAAAATCCTATGAAGAAGTACAAAACTGGCAGAAAGGACAGACCCTTGCGGCTAGCAGACAAGCAGGCAGTAAGCAATGAATTAAACACAAAATTTGGCTTTGCCGTAGAACTTATCTGACCCGGGAGTTACTCCGACTGAAAGCCTTATCGGACATTTAATAAAGGAGCAGTGAAAGTCTCTTTGACATTGGCTTCAGGACTTCTAATATAATGCTCACACTATTGTACATGATGAAGACTCTTCTGGTTTAAGCCAGATGCCCCTTCTAAGCCCTTTGATGAAAGGTGGAATGAGTGAGGGTAAAAGGGAGAGAACATGAGTGTGTAGGATGCTGAAAAGTAATGTCAAACAACTTGATTGTGAGAAGGGAATGGATTAAAGGCATTGTTTGAGCTGAAAGAGGAAGTACCTTCCACACCGCTGGCTGCCACCTTATCTCGCCGCCCCAACAGTGGTCTAATCTGTTGGTCGAGCACGCCTTCAAGTAATTTCAATCTGTCAGACAGACAATGGAGCTGCCACCTAGCTGCTCATCATGGATTACTGTACTGCGCATCCTGTCCCGCCCCTACACAGACCCCTGACAAAGGACTTAATTGAATATCCGTCCATGGCTAATTTGTGTTTGTTCCTTGTGGGAATATGTGTAAGCATATGCCATACAAAAAAACAGGCTTGTTTTCACATGCATGCTCTGTACAGTAAGCGCATGTGACTGTACGTAAACAACCCCAACAAGCTTTGTGTACTTACCCCCTATAGGAATTTATTTTGAGGCTGTTTGTTGATTTACTCTGATGTTGAAAGTCAGGTACAATTGCTTCCAATTCTTAAACTGTAAACAAATTGAGTGGACTGAATTCAATTAACTCCTTGTAACCTAAAATATAATTACATAAAGGCACAGAGAGAGGAGTGGGAGATGATAATGTAGGTTTTTTACCCTTGAACCATAACCCTACTTTTCCCATTTATTTATCAAATTAATTTAATCCTGTAGATTTGTTATGCTTGGGCTTAAATACATATAATCACCTATTTTAGCTTTAAATTACACTTGTGCTTAAACTAATTAATCCTCAATGTTTATCATGCATAAACAGTGATGGCTTTGCATTAGACGACTACATTGTTTATTAACAATATTATTTATCACAATTTCCTCATTGTCCAAAGACACATCTTGTCCTTGCTTTTAGAGATTGGATATGACATTGAATGACATTGGTATTAATGATGGGACACTGAAGCAGTATTTAACTTGGAAATGGGTGTATTTAAAAATCTAAATAAAAAAAAAAAAAGAACTGGGTTTAGAAAATGAAAACATAATTAAAAAAAAACAGAAAATCTAGAATTTGACTTGGCTATCCATGTTTTTTTAAAACTAAAAAGAATGTCTGTCTGTTCAGGTCTTCTGAGGTGACAGCTGTGTTTCATCTCATACGATGATGTGTTAAACAAAACACTGCCCACATGTTTGCCTTAAACTAAGTAGCCCTTAACTGCTTGGACAGACATCAGGCTGTTGCACTTTATGTATTTGTTTATTTTCAAGATAAGGGGCCTCTTTTATGGATAAGCAGCTGACGCTCCCGCTCTGTCAAGCTGGGACAGGCTGAGGGAAGATAAAATAGAGTCTGTTAATCTGGTGCTGGTGAGCAGAGAGAGCGATGTTATTGACCTACGCTGGCAGCAATGTGTTTCAATTATACACCGCCATCCATTTGTCAGGCAAGCGGAGCGATGGGGGGGACACTGAGTTCAGGCCTGGGTTAGAGTCATTCTCCATCACTTATGATGTGTCTTTGGAAAGCACTTTAATTGAATTACCCAATTTATTCTTCAAGCAACAATGCCCTGGCCCAGACCCATGACGTGAGACAATTAGATACAAGTTTAAAATCAGGCAGTTTGCATACTTCATCTTTTCATGGTGTACACAGGGAAAGAGACAGCTAACTTATGGTGACTTTCTTTCCCTCTTCATCCTGAATGAATTCTATTAATGTGAGTGGTGCGACTCTATCATGACAATTTTCTTTGACACCTTCTTGGTGCGACTGCTTGACGTACAGCTTCATGAAACCTATAATATGGTAAGTGATGCTGCCTGTGTGTTGCTACCCACCCATGTGCACCATGTGTATGCATTCTGTACGACTGCAACTGGTAATTTGTCAGCGCAAAACTCCCAATGCTTTTGCTAAGTGGGCAATTGAGACGATAATGCATTGTACTGTATAATCAACGAAAAGATAACTTCATCTGATGTACACGCAGTGTACCCTTGACCAATGCTGCAACATCTCTAATTCATACAATCCATCATAGCCAACATAAAAATGGTGGCTTCTCAGTTGCACATCCATATGTCTACATCTGTTTTTATAGTGTAGCGAGAAAAGTGCTGCCTGTGCAAGGCACATAGTCAAAACGAGGGTGCACAAGTTTTTCCCCTTTGTTCAATGATCTTCCAAGCAGATTTTCCTGAATATTTTCCCTGATATTTGCAAATTGCAAGTGGTTGAGTGTGATTAATTCTAATCAAGTTCAATTTATTCTGCTAGAGCAGCTGGAAGAGGCCTAAGTGTTGCCTGCATTCTGTCTGTGAGCTGTCTGACAAAACGGCCTGGCAGTCGATCACCTCAGCCCAAGATCCAGGTGTAGGGAAGGTGCTTGTGTCAGAAGCACACTAGTCTACTTGCACTCTGGCCCTCACACCTGGCTGTTCACCAAACTCTGATTGTCAGTTCATCTATTTTCACCAAGACAACGAGTCTCACTGTCTGCACCCACTATCTGTGTCTAATCAACAGTGTTGCTCTCCTAGTATCTCCACAGCTCATCTTGTTAAGGGCGAAAGAATAGTGGATAAAAATGTGCTCTCTATAAGCATGTAATGTACACCAATTATGTTAATTAGTAGTGTTGCAGATGGCCCAGTGTTGATTGCAGCTTTAGGATCAGAAGAGGCTGTCTGAAATTTGAATGTGGGAGTCACGTGACACTCATTACTGTGTAACCTCAACCAAAAATCCCTTTGTCACTCTTCATCCATCTGTGCTGACTGTCTTTGACAGATAAGACTATATGCTCAAATCAATGCAGCTGAAGAGTTGCACAACCACAACAGAGAAACACCATCCCTAGGTTTTAATTGGCAGTTCCCTAGTTAAGATGAATTTGGGTGTGCTCTTAAGACAATGAGTAACATGAGCAATAAGTCTTCTGAAGTGGCAGTGATTGGGAAATAGAGAGAATAAAGCAAGGATAATGTCCTAAAAGTGGATCATACTGTCATTTACAAATTAATAACACAATAAATACACAATAGATGCTAAAAACAAATGTCCGTAAATGGAATCATTGAGACGTGTGCTTTTAATAATGTTGTGTGTGAGTTTCCTTTGACAGTCTACCTCTTCAGGATATACATAGTTATCCACTCCCAGCATGCTGACTCCAGGGGCAGGAGAAGCCACTTCAAATGCCAGTCCTCCATGGGAACTGTGACATTCGGAGTGTGCCAAGGTGTGCCGTGTGTTAGAAATGCATGTGCAGTCAGCTGTAAATTCATCATCATCATCAGCCATGATGCTCTTTGTTCCGGCTATTGAGGCGAGTCAGTTTAGCCCCCGTCTTCTGTCAGACCTTGCTGAAGTGAACCCATGCTGATGTCCAAATGAATGGAGTCCTTTCATAAAGGCAGGGCCATTGAACTCTGGAGACAGAATATTGCCTTAAGTCCTGCAACCTTTGTGGCAGGGGGTTCCTGCCAGGCATGATTCCTGTTTAGTGAATAAGTGGGGTAATTATGGTGCGGTTGGGGCTGTGCAGCAAATGTCACCAGCAGATAAACAGTGGGAGCAACCCTTCCGTAAAGGCCTGATTTATCCACCCTGGACCTCCTGTAGCCTGCAGATGAATTAGGAGCATTTGGGTGTAAAAAAACAAACTAGCTTCTCTTGATTTCACTGGAGTTCAAGGATGCATATAATTTGAGAAACAGTAGTTGGCAAATAAGGCCCCATGTTAAAGCTTACTTAGTCACAGACCACATCTCACATGGTTTAAAAGGCAGGTGCTAGTTTGATCTGTGGATGCAATGGCAAGGACAGTGCGTGAATAATATGCAATAACATTGCAGAGATTTAAACATTTCATGTTGAATTCAAGCTGATTCAATAGCTGCAACACATATGTAATGTTGCATTTATATTCCTGAACTACTAATGGAAACTACAGGTGTAAATAATCCCTCACATTTATGGTTTTATGTGTTGCTGAATGTGAATCTTAAACTTCTCCATTCCAAGTAACCTCCTCTGTATCTCTGATTGGTGGATGAAAGCACATCCATTGCACTCCATTAAAGAGTGCCCACTCACGCGTGACTGCAGGGCAGCCTTTATAACATCATGAGCCTGGGGAAATGGGAAAGCCAGCCAGCGTCATTCCATTACCTGCTGAAATGGATGCCCCTGTATCTCCTCCTTGATTAGCTTTGTCTCGAATAACAATGATAGCTTTAAGTGTGTCTAATTGAGGCCGGGCGCGCCCTCCCTCTCTGTGTAAAAGTGCTTACTCATTTTGTCTGTCCTTTTAATAATTACATTATCATTTTACGCCCCTGCCAGTTCCTTGGGAAGTGGGCTGGCGCTTTTTTTTTTTAAAGTGAAAGCTCATTATTGGAGCTGAATTATGTGCAGTTTATTGATCCCCATGGTGGATTATGGTGCTCTAAGTTAGTCTAGACAGAATAGTTAGCCAGATGACAGATAGGAAACATAGAGGCCCCAGGGGAAAGATCCCTGGGCTCAGTAAGCAATTAATGCCTGCCAGGTAATGGAATTTAAGTTTACACTAAATCCACCAATGCCTTGACATTTGAAGTGCCTTATAAAAAAACATTAGCCTAATGAGACGGTCGAGGGCAGGAGAGGCATTTTTTTACACAATGTTTCTCTTTCTCACACTTTTCCTTTTGTCTTTTATTCTTCATCATCTTGACTCATCCCCGTGCAAGCACAGGGATGCCCCTTTATCACTACCCTATTCTGATACTTTAATTACTTATTAGTAAAAATTCACACTTAAATAGAGTCTGGTGGTGCTTTTTGGATTTGTGTTTTACTCTCTTGATTGGCCTGGAGCACGTTTGATTGATTGGCTATAGTTGGGTCCATTTTCCAGACAGGCTTTGCTAATCTCCATCTTAGGCTACGTGAGGGTGTTTGTGTGATAAAGTGCACAATGAGTGGGGGAAAGGCCAAAGTGCTGAGTAAGAAGCCAAGCAGGACATTCATCTCTATAAAGACGAGGATGGATAAGGATAAAGCTATCCATCATTATCTTGATGAACATGCCACGTTTCCAACGGCATTGCCTCCCTGCCATCCAGGCCCAGCTCTCCCGTAGACTTGTGAGGATCTCAGTCCCATGGGGAGTAAAGAGGTTCAGACTGGGTAAAGACTAGGTATTATTTGAAATGCTTCGATCCTGATACACTAAGACTACACCAAGAGATTTAAAATGTGTGTGTGTGTGTGTGTGTTTATATATATATATATATATATATATATATATATATATATATATATATATATATATATATATATATATATATATTATATATATATATATATATATATATATATATATATATATATATATATATATATATATATATATATATATATATACATACAAGCTTTTTATTTTGGAAAAACTAACTAATTTTCATAAAAACATATAGAAAAAACACATCCATATAAGAACTGCCTGAAGAAAATAGTTTGGCAAACATTTTTGATTAAAATCAGCTGCTATCTGATTGAGGATTAAGTAAACAAGATCATAAATCTGACCAGACATTCAGAGTGAGCTTGACAGATTTCAATACTTGGTGCTAGAGGCACATTTTGTTTTGAATCAGAAAAGTAATGAGTTTCAATATCAAGCGCTAGTCTGGGTGTCTGAAAAGAGAGTTTGTCAGTTACTTTTACACAAAGTGGATTTACCTCAATAAAATCCATGTCCTTCCCCCATAGCTGCAAAAAATAAAAAACAACATATGTGCGTTGATGTGGACACACACAGACAGACACTTTATTGGTGCAGACTGCCAGTGGCTGGACTGAACTTTAAAGGATGGCCTTAATGAAAAATACTGGATAGCCACGACGGCAGCGTGCTTCACCTGTTAAAACAGCCTTGTATATCCTGGGAGCGAGACAGGGAGCCAGCAACTTTACCCCGTAATAAGGCCAATATCTAGCTCAAAGCCTTTCTGTGCCTTTTGTGTAGTTTACCGTGTCCTTGGCTCATAAGCCTTGATAATGTTAGTAAATACATACAGAGGCATGGATAAACTGGGCTGTAATCCACACTACCTTTAGATGGAAGAGGAACGGAGCGATGGGTGGGTGAAGGGAGGTGGGAGAAGCGGCTGATTAGACTGGTTTTACTGCTCCTCTGCCGACCTAGAAAAACACAACAGCCCTGACCTTGCATCGCAGAGCCCTTATATATCTAATGATCTCTGAGTACCTTAATGATACAATGTGTTCTCTCTCCCACTCTCTTCCCTCCATTTTCCTTATCCTTCTTTCATGCCTTTCTCTCCCAATTCTCTCTCCTTTAGCACACACTTGTGCACATGCACACTAGTCCACATGCACACAAAGTACACAGCCTTGAAAAACACAGTCAGCAGTTTGGGCTAGGAGTCTAGCAAATGAGCTGTCCTATTGAAATAGAAAGGAGAGTGCTCTGTGCTGCAGAAAATGCTGCTACGGCAAGCCTTATAGAAGAGAGACGTAGGGAAAATTACTTGTTCGGACAAAGAAACATGAGAATGTCCTTACACTACAAATGTAGCAATTTACATTTAGACGGCACAGATTACATCCATATTCCATATTTTATTTCTTTTTCAACCACATCTATATCTCATCTCATTATCATTGATAAACCACCACTAAGTGGTGTAAGTGCTGTAAGAGAGAGAAAAAAAAAGTACAATTTAAAAAATGTATTTCTCTCATTGAATCAGCGTTCTTCCATCTCTTCCTTAGTACTCCATTGGTTTGAACACTCTCACAGTGTGGTTGGACTCCAGCAGTTTAATGGCGGATTTTATACAGCTCAGCTCCATTGCATCAAATGAACCTAACCAACCATAGTGTCTTCTTACATTCTGAAAGTGGGGTGTGTAATAGTGTCCCATCCCACCAACAAAAGTGCATCTTTAGATATATTATGTCTTGGATGGTTGATCTGAAACACTTATCAAGCTGTTTGATAAATCACAATTTGCAGCTTTATAAAAAAAAATAAAGAAGATATTTCTTAAGTTTCCCGGACCATTTTCTCAATGTGGAGAAAACAACTCACTGGCTTAAGTCATTCATTCTTGCGTCTAATTCCCTCTCTTTGACCACTTAAACCATAAACCTCCTTTTGGTCCTGGTATTCCCCCTTCTCACTCCATCCACCCATTGTAATTAAGTTTCGATTCATTCAGCTCTGAATTGGAATGTTAAGACGGAGGGTTATCACTGGGGTTCTGTAGCCTCACCCATTGAAACACCTATAGTGACCTCTCTGATTCACCCAACAGGGGTCTCCTCCTCCCCCCTGATATCCCTCTCTCCTTCATGGCCGTCTTGTTGTGTGGTCTCCTCTCTTCAGTTCTCTCATTTCTCGCTGCGTGAAGGCCTGGGAGGTAGGTGGCAGGGGAGGAGTGGGGTGGTTGAAGAGGAGGGCTTCTGTCCCTGGATGAGTGCGTGTGGATAAGAAGTTGTTTGAATTCATAATTGTGCTCTTGTGAAGGGGGAGATTTGTAAAGCAAGGCTAGGTTCATTGTGTGGCAGTGCGAGTCCGGTGGAGGGTGCGAGCTGCTCAAAGCTAATGTAATCTACGCTATTAGAGAGGGTTAATTAGCTGCTGAACTGGAGCCTGAAGAGCAGGCAGAGAGGGGGAGACACAGAGAGAGAGGCCAAGAGAGAGAGATGGAGGGCGGGCAGTGGGGATAGAGAGGTCTTCAGGGAGTCATTAGAGACTGCTTGTTGTAATACAGCCACACAGTCAATAAGGCTACTCCTCTGAGGAGTAGAAGAAAGGCAAAGACAGACATGGAGGGAAAGAGTTTCACACCAGGAAAAATATCTGGATAGCAGCACCTCTGCAACACATTTTGGGGAACCAGATGTGGATTGTATGGCCTTATTTTCATCTTGTGTTATCTAAAGGGTATTTAACCCCCAACGTGTGTTGAAAATGGATCAGTAATCCATATAAATATACTTTATATAACTCAGTGTCCCTACAGTTTATAATATAAAACATTGTTCAATTATTTATTTTTACAATATTTTTCCAATTGCATATGACATAGACATTTCTTAAGAAAGTCAGTACATAAAACATTTTTGGTTTCTGAAAATACAAAAAAGCAATCTTATTTTGTGTTTTTTATCGATAAAAAAAATCAGGAAATAAACTCAACAGCAATGTTTCTTTCTTGAAATCATGACCCAATCAACAGCCGTTGTTGTGGGCAGCTTGTTTTGGGATTTATTTTCTTTCTCCCGAACTACAATAGCCAACCATATTACCTCGTACAATGAAACATGCATCAAGAACAACTGAACTTGTTAGTGAGGAGGACAACATTCATGTATACAACTTATGCTGTCCAGAACACGAGCCTCTCGTGCACGATGAGTAGATACATGCATCCATATTAAAGATGTATTTTGGATTTTGGTGGTGAAATGTCCCTTTCAGAAACAAGTATTGATTTCTTGAAAATGGAATGAAACTACATGCCTAACTAATCACAAACATTGCTTTGGATAAAAAAACAAAAGGCAGGCCTTCTTAGTTCAACCTGCCTTTTTTCTTCCTTGAGCTTGTTAATTGTTTGTAATGTGGTGTACATGAGGATATTATCTATTCATATATCTTGACTATTTATCATACTTGACTGGCACTGTGATCTGCTGCAAAAAAGCCCTACTTTCTGCTCAGTGTTTTCCTATCCTTTACTTTTCATGAATATGGATATCCTTGGCTTGAAGTAGCTCCAGTGAAGGTCTGCTGGCCCCTGCTAGCAGACTATTTGTATCTACTAGTCCATCCTATGCTGCCATAGGTCTCATGTCGTTCTGAGCAAAACTTCACTTAGGATGGGTAGTTAGTGCCTGCTCCCTTGGCATTTTAATACAGATTAATTACTTTCCCTGGGCCAAGTGATCCATTTTTGTGTATTTGTGGATGTTTTTAGCTTTTTCTTGACCTTGGGGTGAGGGAGAAGGAAAAAGAGAGAGGAATAAAAATAAAAATAAAATAAAAACCTTCACAGTAGACTTATACCCTCAATTTAATAGCCGAGTGAGGTGTTTCTCCAGCATCATCAGATCAATGGAGAGTAAATAGCCCACACTTCTTGTTTCACAGTGCAGTATTGATCTTCTTCTCAGCCTCGGCTTCCCTTTCCCCGGGATCTCGTGTCTTTCAACCCCTGGGACTGTGGTGATTGCCATAGATTGGACAAGCTAACAAGCGCATGATGAGGAACCAGGCTTTCTTTTCTCCTCATAGGCTGTTACATTTTTTTCTTTGAGGCACTGGCATGAACACACACAGATAGACATACAGACAAACAGACAGACATACACACACACAGGGACCTAAAACATCAGATCTACACAGCTCAGTGCCATAAAGGAGTATGCTGCTTCTTTCTTGTTCACGTTGTTCTGTCTTCATCTACACTGCGAGGATCTACTGTAGCTGTGCCTGTCTTGGGATGTTAGCCAGGCTGATGGAGTAGACCAACTTTACTACACAGGTACGCATGCTACTGTGTGTTTCTTCACCTCACTGGGAACTTTATTTTTTTTTTCAGCTGGCACCATGTTTGTTCCAGAATCTTCCATCATCTCTGAAGATATCTCACGTGTCCTGCGGAGAGCGACACACCCTGTTTGGGCTGGAGGACGGCAGCGTGGCGGCATGTGGGTAAGTTCAGTGTAAAAGCAGAAACCAGTTTGCTGAAGTCGAGACCTGAGGGGATAGGAGGAGAGATGAGGAGGCAAACCCCTCCCCACACATCACAACCCCCCTGGTATTACTGCATAGGCAAATTAGGGTCAGGAGAAAGATCGAAAGGTTGTGTGCATGTGTGTGCGTTACATTGATGAGAAGTCATTTGGTATTTAAGCTTTTGCATGTGTCTGCGCACACGCTTGTGTGTGCGTGTCTCCTCAGTTCTGTTCAGCATGCAAAGTTGTAATAAATCTTGTTGAGAGCAGTTAAGAGAGCTGCATGTGCTGCCGGGTGGCTCAGGATCAATATAAAGTATGTTTATTGAATCCAATAGTTGTGTTTGTGGAGAAGGGGAATAAGCCAGCTGGAATAAGTAATCAGATGTGCTTTTAAGGCTCATTACCAGCCTGTTGGGCATATAGATCTGTTTTTAAACAGCCCGCTGTATTAGACAAGTTTATGCTTGAACACAGCCAACGTGATATACTTGCATATTTCAGCATTGTACTTGATCATCAACTTAGTATTTCCAATATTTCCCTTTTTTCTCCTCAAACTTGACATGACTTTTCACTTTTCAGCTACTAGTTAGTTTTAAAAAAAAAATGCTCAATTTATTCTGGTATTCATTTTTTCTTTAGGGTTTGTTTTCAAAGCAGATGATCTGGCTGGGAACAGGAAAATGCATTTCAACATATAGCATTGCATCGTCTTGGTATTATTTGTTGAAAAATAGGTATTGTCTTTAACCAAAAGGAGGAGTTAAAAGATATTCAAACATGGCTTGAAAGAGGCATTAGTAGAAGTGTAAGGCTCTGGGTTTTCTGCCATTAAATGTGTGTGCCAAACAAAGCTTGCAGGCTAATACAATGAGTGGCAGAGTGAAAGCATGAGGAAAAAACAATTTATTCAGTTCAGTCCTGATACCGTAAAGAAGTATAATTTGAGCGTTAGTTTGATTACTGAAATTTTGATAATTACTTTTGTTCTGGTAGCCTTACTTTCTGTTCTTTCTTCCAAATTCAAAATAACACTTCTGTAATACTCTCACGAAATAAATCAATTCCAAAGGTGGTAATCCCTGCTACATGCATGCACACATATCTTTCTCCCATTCCTCCCTCTCTTCTTGGCTTCCTGTGTTTGCATGTGATATTTTAGGTGACTCTGGGAGGGATGACAGTTCTAACTAGGCCTATTAGGTAACCCTCAGGGTGCCCTCAGCACTGATTTGAGCACCATTAATTTTCTATTATGGAGTGCTAAAGATGTGCCCCTGCACAGTCATTCACCTGGCTTATTGAGTCTCGCACACACCAATTGTGGACTTTTCCAGGGCAGCGTTGCTGAAGGTTTAGTGCGTCCCCTCTGGGGAGCTAATTTATTATTTGCAGATATTGATCTGGCAGGGTAGGCCAGCCAAGCCATGGCCGGTGTTGACTCTGCTCTGGCCTGTGGTGACTTTAACTCTTTCCAGACTGAAGGAGACACACACTATGATTGGTCAGTGGCTGTTGGATCACTGATATTAGTAGTTATCTCAATTATTTAGCTTGTTTAATGGTTTGTTTATTTAAATTCTGAATTTATGGATGTAATTTGCAACAAGGAGAGGATAGATCTTTATCTTTCTGGAGATAGACCATATCTTTTCACCACAAACAAACATATAAGCAGACACACAGGCACACACGCACGTACGCACGCACACACGCACACACACACACACACACACACACACACACACACACACACACACACACACACACACACACACACACACACACACACATACACACACTGTGTGGCCTGTCCAAGGGAAATAAAATCACAGTTAAGAGGAAGGAAAACAAATTTAGAAGGTCAGACAAAACATTTATCAAGCTGTGTGTGTCTGGTGGGTAAATAACAGAGGGACAGTAAAGGGCATGACTCTGAAACCACCAGATAACCACTGCAGATCATCACACACAGCCTCAAGACTCACTGCAGAGAACGGATATTTCTCAGAGGGTATGCCTTCAGAACATTTGCTCATATTCTTTCTCCTGTATTGCTGTTTTATTTTGAACAGTAAACTGAGATAAATAACCTACAACAGACATTTTATTGTACCTCTCACATTTTCAGCCATAGAGTTATCGAAATCTTACAATAAGCAGTCGGGTATTTATTAAGACAAAGTCTCAAGTTTAACTCTAAACCTCTTCAGTATATGATAATAACAAATTTGAGAAAATGTAATTTGGATCAGAGATTAATCAGTTCATTGCTATGCTTTAATGTAACATAAAATAAGTTCAGCCAAAAAAAAGGTTTGTCAAAGAGATGAACAAGATGGGACTTGAACATTACATTAAATACATTTCCAGATGTGGTATTTGTGCATGTGTGTCAAAAGTAGCAGTATGCTAGGGAGATTGTCTATGCTATTGATGTCCATAGCCTGCACAAACTCTCACACACACAAACACATACTGTATGAATCTGGCCTCCAGCACTCGTCACACACACACACACACACACACACACACACACACACACACACACACACACACACACACACACACACACACACACACACACACACACACATTTGCCCAGGGACCAATAAGTTGCTTCCCACAGGCCTCAGGGCCCTTCAACAACCTCAGACTCAGCTTGGCCCGTCCCAACCCTAATTGGTATTTAATGCTCTTACTGAACCTCAGAGGTCAAACAGCAGTGTGTGTTTGTGTGTGAGTGTGTTAGTGTTTGTGTAAGGGTGTTGAGCCAAATATGTCACAGGAGGTATTACCAAGAAAGGGCAAAGAGGAAAGCTCCACATTGCACAACGATGGGGGTTTCCTGTGATGACTGCTGGGTAGCTTGAATAGATGGTGAATGATGATAGATGTCCAGAGAGGAATTATGGAGGATAATAGACCACCATTTTCCTTTATACTGGTTGTTATTATAGCATTTTACCTGATCTTTATGGCCTAGCACATAAAATAAAGGTCAGGAAATTTCCCAGGGATGAAAGTGCCTTCAACCAATCCAAATTTGTCCATACTCCCTCTGTAAAGGCGATTTCATGGTTGACAGGCCTGTCTGCTGTTGGATTTGGCATAACCTCAAAAGTTGGCCCATATTCATCTTCCATATTAATGTGAGTGCTGAAACTGAGGTGGAGGTCAAAGAGAAGACATCGCTGATGAGGAAACATGGTGGAGTGGATTTTCCACTGTGTTGCTGCCTAGTCTCTGCTAATGCTGTTATGAAAGATTGGGCAGTTCGCCCGTGCAGTCTTGACAGAGAGGAAGGCAGGGGGAGGAAGCCACCCCAAACTCCCATGTCTCGTTCCATGCCACTTCCAAAACTCAATTGTCTGCGTTCTGCCAGAGACCACAATCTGTTGAGACGCTCCTACTCAGGGACAGGAAGGGAAAAGGAAATCAAAAAAGTTTGCAAATAAAGATGGAGGCGGTTGAAATACATAAAATGTGGACAGATAACATATTGCCCATTTGGGATATATCATTCTGTCTCTGATCCACCAAATCAGTTTCCTATGAATAAAACAGCATTGTGGGGGTTTGCCTTTTTATGCGGTGTCTTTAAATATGTAATTATCAGACTTAATCTGCTCTCAGCTGTGTGAGACAAGTCCAGCATCTGGACAATTCCAGACTGATTGACTATAAAGAGGCACGCCTTGATTGAACATAAAGAAAGGGTGGAAATTTATATCCAGCTTTGTTTACTAAAAATGGTACATGGGCTTGCTTTATCATGAATGATGATTTTTTTTCCCATTGGATTTACATCCATTACAGAGCTTTGGAACCTGTGCCATTACAAATTGCTCTATATATAGAAGGAGTAAATGTGGTTCTAAAGCAACACAATTGTCAATAAGCATCAAGCAGCCGTCACTGACGTTCCTGCTGTCTCATCAGTAATCAGGCCAATCTGTTTTAGGATAAAATGGCCATACATGGAGCATCATTGATGGAAATGTCTCATTTTAACTTCATGGTGCTCTTTGAGAAGGCAAAGCAAATCAGCAAATGTTCATGAATTTGACAGTAGAAGCGTGGAAATTCTATGACAACTAGTTGGATTCGGTGAGCTGAGTGCCAGCACTTTGCATTAAGTTACACTGAGCACTAATTGGATGCTACCTGGCTCTACATCACTAGCTGCTCTGAACAGGATCAGGATCTGGCTCTGACTTACAGCAAGCTCTCTGGTGTTGCTGGCTGATTACCCTTAGCAAAGGGAAAACCGAAACGATGATGAGAAAAAAATCCCTTCTCTTCTCTCGCACAAGCCCTTGGCCCTGTTGGCACCGTGCAAGCTTTTTGATTTTTCCTGATGTCCCTGAAATTGATTTTCAGCCATGATTGCATCGTCTCTCTGAGGATAATCAAAGATTTTAAATAATTGCTGCAGTATGACTGCACAATGGGGAATAACAAGAATAGTGGCTGCTTCCCCTTCCTGTGTTCTATAGAATCATTTTAACTGAGCTCTACAGTATGATTTCACAACATACCTCTTAAATAGTTACCAGTTGTAGCCATGACACCATTTGTTTAATTGTAAATCCCTTTTAAAATCCAATGATGACAAAACATATTGTGAGGTTACAGTTGTCAAAATCTGTCTGACTTTGTCATTAAACCGATCAGGTAATAAATATGTAATAGCTCATTATTTTTCTTTTGACTAAGAGGAAAAAAACACTTGATAATATATTACTTTTTTCCGGGCTGATTCAAACACAATTCATCAATCATGAAAAGAAAAAATGTCCTCGGAATCCTTGCTACACAAGCTTGACAGCACGTCAGCTAACCTTTTTCCCGCTTAATCTTGCTGTCATTGATTTAAAAACATCCTGAGGAAGTTGTTTTGTGCTGTTACTCCTGGCTGCCTTGTATAAGAGAGACATCACCGTCCTGGAGCCACCCTTTTGTGCCACAGTGAAAGATGGTCTCTCGTTTAACGTGGGAATGTAACCAGTGTTTGCAAGAGGAGAAACAGATTGATTAGAGGGCGAGGGAAGATTAATAAGCTGCACAGGGCAGTTATGACACCCATTGTTTCACACATGCTTTGTAGAGGTGTGCCTCCCAAAATGCATCATTGTGTAAAATATTGACCTAAAGTATATCATTACTCTTTTTCTCCTGTATGCTTGCTTTGCTCTCTGAAGTACACTTTTAAACAGTAATAAACTGCTCTCACCCT
>NW_027176229.1:14141608-14186608 GCF_023055335.1 Clinocottus analis | reverse complement strand
ATGGGACTCTTTGTTGTGCTCCGCGCCTTTCATCTCTCTGAGGTCATTTTCACAGAGCAAACAGGGAGACTCATTATCAACCTGCACCTGAGGGGTCAGAACCTGAACCTTTCTCCTCTCTCCCTCCCTGTCCACCCCCTCCCTCGCCTTAGCCGTGCCTCCGCTTACTGCAGCCGCTGGTCCGCACTCGGGTTTATTAGCGCAGAACATCTTTTCCAGTGACTGAGCTTGCCCTTATTGTCTACAGCGGTCAGGGTCAAGTCAAGGGCGCTCAGCCTAGATTGGAATCATTTGTCACATGGCCTGGACTGGAGCTGATTTCAGCAGAGGCCAGGGTGAGGTACACAGCGGTTCCAACACCACCTCTGACACAGGGAGCAGGGGAGAGCAGCCACTGGACTACGCAGATGGCCTCAACATATTATACAGTCACTGCTTGCCAAACAGCAGAGCCTCTCTGTGTCCATATTTTGTTTGCAAATATGAGGGGAATACAAAGGGAGACTAGATTGAGAACATACATGGAACATACTCTCTGTGTAGGACATGATATTCCTCCAAGTGTGGAACCGTTTCTAAAACCTCTGTCTCTTTTTAACAGTCCAAAATTGTGATAATGACGCCACCTTTTAAGCCAGGAAGGACAAAAACATTTCCGGCAGAGGACTTGACTTATTTCTTAAAATATGTAAACCGTGCAAAGTGTTACAATTTGGTCTGGGAGCACAGGGAAGGTTCTTTCCTCTCTCTTCATGGTCAACAGAAGCTTGCATGAACAATGGATCGTGCTGAGGTAGCATGTGGAAAATGACTTTAATACACCATACAGAATGGCTTATTGCTTTTGTCAATAGGACTGTGGAGAAGATGGTGTATTTTGCCGCTTGGGAAGGTTAGACCTGTCAAAGGGCCACAGTGACTGATACCCAGACCCTGCTTATGAGGTCCGTAATGGGTGTGCACATATGTGTATGTGTGGTGGGAAGGGGGGAGGGAGGAGGGCACACACTGACAAGCAAAGTTATAAAGGTTAGGTATGACACACACCTTGCCATTAAGCCTTAGATTAGTCCATATTTTTTTACTTTTATATCAGAGGCTATTTCATACATGGCACAATAGGATGTCGAGGTGGCACTAAAAGTGCTACACCATGAAAAACTGTGAAATAACAAATATTAACAGAACCCTGAATCAAATAAACAATATGTTTTCAGCGAGCTACGAAATAAAAAAAAAAGTAGAAATAGTGGAAAAACAAGGGGAAATGAAAGATTGAGCATCGGGCCATTTTAGCTTGTTTTCCTTCACAGAGGGCAAGTGTGGAGGTGAAGGTCACAGAGAGACTAAGCACACAGCTCATAAACAGCACAGCTGGAGGAATCATTGAAATATAGCCCTTTGTTTTCTCTGGGCCGTAATTGGCCCTGGAGCCTTCTTCCCCTTCTCTCTCTCTCTCTCTCTCTCTCTCTCTCTCTCTCTCTCTCTCTCTCTCTCTCTCTCTCTCTCTCTCTCTCTCTCTCTCTCTGTCTCTCTCTCTATCTGTCTCTCTCCCCCCTATCTCTCTCTCTCTCTTTTTTTTCTTTCTCTCTCTCTCTCTCTCTCTCTCTCTCTCTCTCTCTCTCTCTCTCTCTCTCTCTATCTCTCTCTCTCTCTCTTTCTTTCGTTCTCTCTCTTCCTTTCCCTGTACGTGTTTTGCACCAGCATGGTGCAGTTAAGAGACCCAGACTGCAAAGGTTAATGACTTTGGGGTTAAAGGGCACACCTGCGGTCGCAAACAATACACAATTCAATAAATACAGGAAAACAAAACAAAAACAAACATGCTAGGAAATAACTGCCACAGCCACATAGTGCTCCTTCCTCCCGCATAGGTTTTTGGTTAGCTGAAACTCTCCTTAATGCAGCGATAATATTGTTATATTTGACCATTATTTGTATTATAGGTCAAGCAATATCATTTCAGATTATTTTGTCCAAATTGAAATTGATATAAGGTCAGAAGTAGGTTGTGTTTTCAACATCATATAAGAGGCAAAGAAAATACTAATTTCATTACTGTGTAAAGTCAGCTATGTTTTATTCAAAATCTTCTACTTTAACGAAACATCATGACATTGTCCTCATAGTTCACCATGTTATGTAAAGCAGCTAAAGGATATTCTTGGTTTCCTTTTCATAATTGTTGCGGATAATAGCAAGGGGTCGACTCATTTTTTCCTCTTTTTTTTTAGATGGTAACTTAATCAGCATAATGGGTCAACTGACCTAAGCCCAGGAACACCAATGGGTTCAGTTTCAACAGATGTTGAGGTCACCAAGCTCTGAGGTATTCTACATGAATGTTTTCAGATATTCTCATCATAGTTTAGCAAGCAGGTCAGAGTGAAAATAAGGAGCACAACTTTACATTCTGTGCAGTATAAACTTTAAATTCAGTTTTCAGTTTGACTTCTAATTCAATCAATTATCGACAATAATCATCAGAGTTGATGCATCTATCTACTATTAATTCAAGACAAAGGGGAAGCCATTTTAATATGTATTCAACTATGGCAATATTGACTGTAGATTTGCCAATACAGGGGTAATAACAAGTTTGGATGCTCATATTTTATTTGTATGTATGATATTAAATACATACAATCACAGGATGTTCATTTTCCTTAAGTTGACACTGGTGGAACACCTCTTGAGGGATTAGCTCTGGAAGACGACTGTCGCTTCTCCTGACTGGAGGCCTGAGATCTCTGAGTATAGAGGAGAAAAACAGTATCAGATCCAGCCCGAGATAGCAGGGCTTTGCCGTATAATTACCATGTTAACCCAGATGATTCTCTCTGATCTCTGCAAACATCAGGGCGCAGGCCCCGCCAGGCCGGCTTAGGCACGGATCTGTCACAGTGCACTGTGGGACACTGGATGTATGTTAGCTTGCTAGCAATAGGACTTTTGGTGTGATCTGCATATGCTTTATTTTAAACCCCTTGTGTGTTTTAGTTCACACAGTTCAGGCGCTTACATTTTCAAACCCCAGAAATGTAAAAAAAAGAAAAAAAAAGAAATGCAAATATTTATATGAAAGGCCTGCATGAACTGTTAAATCTTCTTCCATTGTTCCTGTTTTGAAATGTGTTACGCCTTGTATACTTTCAGAAATAATTTTCAAATCTCCACTATGCTCTAAGATGTCAAAAGATGCATTTTTTTCTGAAACCTTATTGTTTTAAATCATATTTCTTCTTATTTGTTAATTCTGTTATTCTACACCTAAACCTCTTTAATCTAAAGCACACAAAGTAGGGATGTATGAGATGAGAGACCCATTCCTTCATTGAATGTTATCCCCCTGAATGTGAGTGGAGATTCTGTCTTTGGTTGCTTGCTTCCTAAGCCTTATTGATCTGTGGGCGTTTTTTCTCCCCCATTCTCCAAAGTCACTAAGCTTGCATCAATTCATCTTAATCTGTTTGCTCCTTAAACCCGGAACAAGGCATGTCTTGTTTCCTGGTTGTCGGAGTCTCTCGGCTGGCTTCCCTCACATCCTTCCTAGCTGGGCTTCTCCTGGGTGGCAACAAGAGGCTTTTCATATCGAATCAAGTGTTATTGAGTTTCCCCACACACCTCTTATATTCCCCCCTCTTTTTAGGTCCCTCCATCACTTTTTTTCATCTCTTCCATCCACTTTTAACAAAGCATTCCTTTAATGACTGTGGGATTATGGGCCAACCTTTTGCAGCCAGTCTGTGGACTAGCCTGTAATCTGACCTCATTACATCCCTTGTGACAAGATCCTGGGTCACCACAGAGTGACTATACCTTATCCTTCTGAGAGGCCAAGCAGCACACAAGCCTCTACCCGAGATGATACTCAGTCAACCAAGTCAGGCATCCAGGCCACCCTCTCCTCATCGCCATACCTGTCCACCAAAGCGTAATATCCCTTGATCCTGTTCCCTTCCTTTAAACTTCTCCTCCATTACACCACTGCCAAGATGAATGGTCGTTTGTGGGGGCAGATGAAAACACAATTGTGTGGGTCCAGGCATGGCGGTGTCACTGATAAATGTGGAAAAGACATGTTACACAGGTTCCTAATTTTCTGACATAGGGAGTTAGAAGCAGCGGGCCTCTTCCTAATTACCATACAGCCACGCATCCATTTACACACAGAAAACGTACACCACTGTGTCCCCTTCTTTGTCTGGCCGTACATACTGTGCTTACAGACAAACACAAATTGCATGGGGTCTGGTAGTAGACGCTGCTTTGATAGTGTAATGTTATACAAGTTGATGTCCGACCTAGATAGTGACAATTATTGCTTACTTAATGGCTCTTTTAAGATCTAAATTGAAAGGCAATACAATATGTTTATATATTGAGCAACATTGTGTGCTTTATCACGCAACAACAATACATTTAAAATAAGTGAATATGCGGTTATTTCTGTTCAAAATAATAAGTGGTATGGAACTCATAAACAAACAACTTTTTTCTTTCTATACCATCTACTTTTATCCCCTTTTCTCTTCAAACTTGTGTAACTCCAGTGATGCTACAGGCCACTTTTTCATCCCTCCTCCCTCTCTCTCTTGCTACCGAGTCCATCCCCCTCTCCATCCCTTCACTCCCCCTGCATGTGTCCCTCTATCCCACCAGTGTTTGAGGGGCAGGTGTTGACAGCAAGCTGGCATGTTGTCAGGCCTACTATGCAGGATTGTGCGGTTGCACTGTGCTTGAGAGGACAAGGGAGGCCAAAGCAGGTCCATTACATCACCCCCATCAACACTGATTGGGCTCAGGACGGGGGTCCGTGCATGCTCACGAGCGGTTGGCCTGGCCCGGCCCATATGCCTTTAATACAGGAACAGATGTGGAGCACAGACCTTGAGCTCTCACTCCCCTTATTACCTCCTTCTGCCCTACACACTGCCTCAAGCCAGTCATGTTGTCCTGGGCCATGCTTAGTGGGCAGCTAGTTAAACAGGTTTAATGGGAACTAACTGGCATGCTAAAATGGTTGGTTGGAGATTATTTTTTATTTCAGATGGCCTTCCTCCAGAACTGTCTTTGTTTTCTTCTGCATGAAGAAAAGGGGAGGAAAGCAAAAGTCCAAGAGGCGATGACAGAAAAATGAATTGTTGGCAGATGATACCAAACTCTTTCAAGCCCTTTGGGGCATAGTTTCTTTTACAAACACAACAAGTGGACCAAAAATGGTTGAGAAAAATGTCAGTTATACAGTATCACTCCTTTTTGGTATTTTTACAGTCTGTAATGATGACTGTAGTCAAAATAAACTCCATAGGCTGAAAGGATGTTGCCTAAATATGTTTTGAACAACAGTGATGGGATGCCCTTTCCTCGAGAATTACTAATGGTCCCAGACAATCTCTACGATGGGCACATCCATGTAGGATGTGGTGGGTAGCAGGTGGGAGAGGCTCTGCCATGTCTGTGTAGTAATTTGTTGGACCTGAACCAGTGGCAACTAGGGAAAGGGATTGTGCCATACGCCAGTAGAGTAACCCCATATCCAGACCTCATATATTGGATTCAGATGAGCCAGGGCCAAGACCCTTGTGATTGTAGTTTGTCACATCGATGTTTTACCTCCAGCTGCTGTTTCAGTGAGGTAATGCCCCTCTGAATTATTCTGTGTGGCCAAGACAAGACTAGGAATGTTTGGTCTGTCATCACACTCTAGCCTTTTAGATTGTCTTGGTTAAAGTGAGGATGGGAAGTATCAACGGAGGCATTCGCACCGAATCGATCGTAAACGAGTGGATGTGTGGATGTAAACACAGGAACAAGATAGGAGGGGAAGGGAAACAAAAACAGGCATACAAAATCAGAGTGATATGCTGATAGTAAAGCAACAGACAAGAAGCAGAAGGGGTTGACTCATATCTCCTCAATAGCAACCTTCTCCTCTTAGCTGTGCCAGAGCGACACAGACACAGCCAATCAGGTCCGGAGGTCTCTGGCAGCTATTTCCTGGAGAGGGATTACCGACCCCTCCTATTGGGCGGGACAAGGCCTCCTGGTCTGAATTCATCAGCGACACGGCGTACGAGATGTAGGAAGCAGGTTAATAGACACTCATCAGACATCTGCCGCTGGGTTACCGTCCAATAATCTTCTCCCTGGATCTGCTGCCAGCAATTGATGACCACATTTTTTCCCCTAAACCCTTCAACTGCCCTCCCTCCCTCTCTCTCCCTCCTATACTCTCTGTTCCTCCCAACCTCTCTTTTGAGTACACACTGTGACACACAGACAAATGCACTTTTTGAATAGTCTGTGGTTAGGTCAACACACACACACACACACACACACACACACACACACACACACACACACACACACACACACACACACACACACGTGTTTCAACCCCCATCCTACCTATCCCTCCTTATATCCCTCTGATGGTAGCAGACTTTTTCAATTTAGAAGGCCACTTCTGATGGAGTCTGGTGACAGATTTGGGAGGCCAGTGGTGGCTCAGTATGGCTGCGTGATGAAAAGTCAGCTGTCATACAAGAGCCAAGCATAATCCTCCCTTCTAAAGAACATGGCCTACATCTCCCTGGCTTCAAACCACTTTCTGCTCACACCGTCAGTGTGGAACGACATTTTCTGGCTACGTCTGTCTTTGTCATTCTATATTTTCCTAACACTCTCATGGTCTCTTACAGTGTCTCTCATACTCCCACTCTGTCTTTTTGTTTTTACAGTTTTAGCAAGTGACATTGGTGCAGCAACACTTGATGCCTTTTTCTTTGCTACTCTCTATCCAGGCTGTAGGCATTCCTTTTTTTCTCAAGGGTTGCATGCATTTTTTTCCCGAATGTTTTCCCCAATTGAACCTTTCTATAGCAAAGCTGTCTTTGCATGTCATCTATTTCTATATATACTCTATATTCATTTGAATTGTCATAAATTTGCACCAGTTACTGTATAAACTGTTGTACTGTTGTTGACTTGATCTTTCTTTCGATTTTTTCTTTGGATCAATAACAAACCCCCCTCAGAACTTAAATGTTCCCTGTAGCCTTTATTAGCAGACATAACTAGTTTTTCTATTGACTAATTTCAGAATTCAACGTTAGTATCACACTCCGGGGCTTATAATGGTTCTCTTAATGATTGCATCCACATGACTCCGGTGAAAATTGTGTGGCTCCTCTCTTATTGACTGTTTTCTCAACCAGGTTCAGAGGGCAAGTAGAGAGTGAAGCTCCCTCTCTGCCAGGTTATTTATGACTTTTCTTCCCTAAAGTTATTTTTCTTTCTGTGATTGCGGTTCGGTGTGTTAAATCCGACGTGTTGGGAGATTACTCAGCTGGCCGTCAAGTGCACATGGTCAATTTGCCATGATGAGAGGAACTGGCTCACACAACCCCTGGAATCTCTCAGTGGAATCTCTGGGGGGAACTCCTCTCAACACACACACACACACACAGACACACAGACACACACACACACAAACACACACACACACACACACACACACACACACACACACACATTCACGGAGGACGCCAATGTGGTAGTCATTTCAGCCGCCAAAATCAAATAGGGGTTCAATCGTTTCCACATTTCTTAAGCTAACATTATGAGAGGGAAAGAGATCGGAGGGCCGGGGCAATCAAAAATGTTCTGTTTGGTGATGTTTCTATGGAAGGAGAAATAATGGGGTCATGGGATGAAAGGTGAGACATGTGTAAGAGCAGTTCCTGGGTTCAGCAATGGGACAGTGCCACTTGTTTCTGACTTCACACACGCACAGTTCACTGCTGTCAAAGGCAGCCTGTTAGAGATGCCCTATGGCCACTCCTCGTAGCAATTAGTGCAATTGGACCTAATAACTTTGGGAATTACTAAAAAAACAGGAGGGGATGGGTCAGTAACAAAATCTGTTGTGGACCAAGCACATGTTGGAATATTTAGGTACACATCTTTTGAAAACTTTCTCAATGAATGAATCATGTGAATGTAAATGCATATATGTTAAGGATTGCTGTCTGTTGTAGCTTCAGTGCTATTTGTTAGCGTGAACCTTTCATTTTCCCCTGAAGTTTCCTGAAATGCTCTGATGCGTGAAAGAGGAGTGGTTACTAGCAAAAGAGTTATTCATAACTGCTGATCCTTTTGTGCAAGGGATCTATGTTGGATGAGGGGTGCGTTGAATCCAGGCTGGTACCCGTCTGTGGGTCTCAGACGGACCATGAGACTTGTAGAATGGGCAAAGGGGCGTTTCCTCTGTTCACACTTGAGCTCTGCCC
The DNA here is from genome assembly GCF_023055335.1 of Clinocottus analis. NCBI lineage: Eukaryota > Metazoa > Chordata > Actinopteri > Perciformes > Cottidae > Clinocottus > Clinocottus analis. Next base: position 14,178,314 of record NW_027176229.1, on the reverse strand, counting down.
AGCCATGCTGAACCCCCCCGGCCTTCATCTCTTCTCTAGGCCATCATCTTGTGTCTCTCAGCGACAGAGTAATGAAGTGGGGACCATTACGGTCACTATGGCTAATACTGAGCTAATGGAGTTCAGATAGAGGACCAGCCCACCTCTATCCATTAAAATAGGCTAGAGTAGTTAAGCCACGATTAAGAAGTGGGAAGGCTGAACCTTTGGAGCTATCCTTTTGAAATTCAAATATGCTCTTCATTTTTGTGGGTGACACATCACTCAATCTGACTTTTTGTGCTCTGAAGGAATGTGAGGCTTGTGTGTGCTGACATTCTGGAAACTATGAATAGGGCATATCAAACTTTATACAATGCAACGCTTTGCAACCATAGCAAAGTTTAGTTCCTGCATGGCTCGATGCATGCGTACACTTTCTAACAAACAAGTTTGCTGTAATCTTGGTCACAGTCTGCCTGAGCCTTTAATGAGACCCTTTTTGTCACGATGGATCTGCATCTGATCCTCGGTGAGAATTGAAATTTCTGCAGTCAGCAGTCAGCACTTCCCTACACAGTAGCTTGCTGCTGCAGAAATCCACTCGCCAAGAGATTTTTGAGTTACAACGTCGCCATATTTGAGGCTTCTGTCACATTCCATGTTCAGACTGGCCTCTGCCTTGGCCACATGATTTGCTACACTGCTAACTCCGGTTGCCAAGAACTGTCTTCCTCTGACTTCTGACATCAACCATCTTTAAACACTTTGCACTGCGCTGCAGTCTCTCAAATTTCTCATTTTCCTGTCTGTCTTTTCTCTTACGTTCACTTTTTTGTGCTCTCTCTTTCATTTGCTTTTCCCCCTTTGTGTTCCTCCTCAGCTATCTGGCTCACAGCTGAATTTGATTCAGGCATGGAAGGGATCAGATGATTTCAGCTGGAAAAACTGCATTCATTTTGCATATTGCTTTGAACCCTGCTGGTATCCAGTTGTCTCATTTACAGTAATACCCATATAACAGAAAGACTATAATGGTTGTTCATGGTCCAACAGTACTTGATTTATAAAATACCCCATTACATCACCCTAAAAATTCTGTTTTAAAAGAGTGTTTAAAAAATAAAAATACAACATAATTTGGTTTTCTTCCCCCTGTTATAAAAGGCTCGTTTTGCAAGATCCAGAACATTCAAGATTGTTTATTTGTGAAATAAGACAACTGTAAGTCGTAATTATATGCCAACATTAGCTGTATTATGATGACATGTGTTGTACATGATGAGGGTAGTTCATATCATGTTTTGCGGAGTGTTGGACAGGGCCGAGATGAATACAGGGTGTAACCCTTTGTGGGTCCCGAGAGGTTCCAGGGTGATCCAGAATGGGCGATGGGCGTTTCTCTCCGTTCACACTTGATCTCTGCCCAGCCATGCTGAACCTCTCCGCCTTCGTCTCTTCTCAGGGCCATCATCTCCACTCCTCTCCATGCAGAGTAATAGAGTGGGGAACATTAGGGTCACAGTGGCTAATACAGTGCTAATGGGGATCAAACAGACGCCCAGCCCACCTCTATCTTAAGCATGGAAGTAAATGGAAGACTCTTAACGGACAATATGCAGGGAGTTTCCAAGCACCAATGGTTTTACTGCTGCCTGAGCTACTCATAAAATATCATAATTTATTGCTGTTAGTCTGTACAATACAACATGTTTTGTTATTTTTAAATTAAATTCAGTATTTTGACATTTATAGATGTATTGCTTTAAATCCCAAATTAGAAACTCAGTATTGAAGTAATGGTATCAGCAGCCCTTGTCTTGTCCCTGGTTTGTATTGTTCTAACTCAGCTATTGTATTATTAGTTAAAATAAGATATGTGAGTGTTTGAATGTTTGTACATATGTTTTTTTAAATTTTTTTATTGCCCTTCCAATTTGTTCCAACCTGTCTGTATATCTTCCTCGTCAGTAACTATAAGAGGAACGCCGTTATTCCAAATAAAGGTGTTAGAAGTGCTGGGCCGACCTATATTGATCGCCTGTAAGAGGACGCTGAGCGGGGGAGAAGGACTATTTGCTTTAAAGTTCAATGGCTCTCCACTGCTGTTAGTGTTGCAGCCACAGGAGCAATCGATATCTGGAAAGGGACCCGTGTCACGAGACACGCTCCCCATTTAGAAACATCATAATACTGTGCTGATGCTGTTACCCCACGGCCAGAGCTTCTGTTTAGATTTTTATTTTTATTTTTTCCCCCCTCCCTTGTATCTTGGTTGTCATGTTCCCCCATTGCACCTTACAAGCTGCTTTCTTATTTTATACTGTAGGCTGGGTTTTAGCATGGCAGGCTGGAATCAGTGTGAATTGTAATTATAGATGATACACATGGCTGGAAGGGAGAGATAGAGAGAATACACAGAGCAGAATAAAAGGCAAACAGTCATTTGCAGCAAAGGTAGGTGTCACAAGGTAACTGATTATGTAAAGAACACAGTGAAGGTGTTCAGTGGTGTGTGTGTGTGTTTGCGTGTGTGTGTGTGTGCGCGCACTCCTGCACACCTCTTTTTTTGCCTATGAAATAAGAAATATATAATAAAATGGGCTCACTGCATTTCCTGGCTGTGGTTCAAGTGCTAAGGGGAAAGAAAGATAAAGGGCACGATTGTTTCTAGTTCAAGGTGTGTAATGCACAGAGGCGTACATACATAATGGGGTATTGTCAGGGGGTTAGTGTGAGGATATTAATGTGCTGGTTTGTCCATGCTATTTGGTGCAGTGTCGCTCCCTGAAGGGAACAGTGAGAGTAGCTGCTCTAACTACTCTGCCCCCTCCACACCCTCTTCCCCCAAGGCCTCAACTAGAGGTCACTCTGTTAAGCACAAGAGGCGAGGCCTATTTTAGCCACGATGTTCCAAATACATTTCTCCTCTCTTCTCCTCTCCTTCGGTGGTAAACATAAATGCCCCGCCCTCATCGTGTTCCGAGTATTCACCCTCTTTTTAAACCCTCTCAGTATCTCCGCTCATCCTTCAGTGTAATCCTTCTCTGTCCATATGCATATGCATAGCTGCTCTATGGCTGTGCATACATTTGCATCAGTGCCCCCTTTCGCCGCCAACCGCCCCCACCCCCACCTCCTTCTACCAACACTCCTAGCTCTGCCAACACTCCTCCCAATAGCCTCCCAATGAACCTGTTTATGTTTGAACATTCCCACTGGCATTTGAACTCATCACATCGATTCATTTTATGGCGAGAGGTTGTGAGGCAGTTCGTTAAAGGGGTTGAAATCGACCATCTAAATATTTGACTAAGAGGTCACAGAGATTGCAGCAGGCCCGAGCGAGAAATGAAGACGAACATGCAAGAGACAGGGGGAGATGCTGGGCGTCTTTGATGGGAAGAGGCTGACAGGAAGATCCAGCCAGAGGAGTGCTGCAGCAAGATGCGGACAGTAAAACGGAGCAGAGAGAGGCTGCAGTGCTGAACATAGGTTTCATTTCACTTAGGTTCCACAAGAGGGTGCTGCTGGACAATCCATCTCAGATCCTTAAAAAGAAGAGAGAAAGAACTTCCAAAACACCAAACATATTTATATGTATTCCCATTTTAACAACCTCCGCTCTTACTCTTTCAAATAAAGTTATGTACTTCTACTTAAGTTGCGGTCCTAAAAACCAAATTGATTTTTCTTGCACTTCTCTAAGTACTGCTATTGTGCATGTGTGACAGTAATTACATGCTAAGCCGTCAGTGACATCACGCAAAATTGACTTCACTCTTCCCTTGCATTGTCAATCCATCGTTTTGCCTGAACAAAAATGTGTTCCAGAGATAAATCTAAATAGAGAGAGGTCTTGACCGACACAAGGAAGAAATGTGAAATAATGAATCTAATTGAATGTCTATTAAAATGATAATTTCTGCCTGATTGGGAAAGTGAGTGGCAGTGTCCAGAGTATTACCTGCCACTGTGTTCCTCTCTTCACCAAAGACAAAACTCTCTCCCTCCTTTCTCTCTCTGTCACTATGCCACTTCTCTCCTTCTGTCTTCATCTGCACAACATTTTAGACATGATTCACATAGAGTTCCGTTCTAAATTGCAGCATTAGGATATACAGATGATACCATTTGCACTACAATCCCCTCCCATTATGCCCACCATGACAATAGCCCGGGGGCACACAGAGGGGCTCATGTACCATCTCCTCTGGATACTTTATGCTTAAATGAATAATGCATACAAATATTCACTGTAATACAAGTGTGTGTCCTCAGTTAATTGCTTAGCACAAATTATGTATTTTACTATACCATCACCAGCATATGTTCCTTGTCAAGACAATAGCTCCTAGGTTTTGAAACAAATAAAAAAATAAAAGGGATTTGCATCAGAAACATTAGAGCTACGCTTGTCTTCACAATAGCGAGGCTCTACATAATCCACTTGTTATTGGGAGTTGTTTAAATAATGGTAATTACTGATCTCTTTACATTGCATTTTCCCCCATTAACAAGCTGTGTATCTCCCCCTCTCTTCCTCACCGTCTCTTTTCTTGCACTACAGTTGTATGCTGCCGTGGTGTCTGTAGTCTGGTGTCTGTTGTCATGGTGTTCAGAGCCCATGCCAGATGTCATAGTTAACTTTGAGAGAGGGAGAGAATCGTGCTTGAGGCTATTTTGTTGTCAGTGATTTAAATGAAACACAGAGATGTTAAAATGTTAGACTTGCCCCACAAAGCTTTTCCTTTTCTTTCTTTTTTTATTTTTTGAGAGAGATAGTAAATTTACCTTGAGGGTACTCAGCCTTTTGCTCTGTTAAATACAAGAGACACAGATTTGTTTGAAATCAGCATGAACAAGTAGTTATCAGAGAAGAAAGTGGTAAAAATGTATTGTTGTTCTTTTAATGTAATTCAAAATAAAACGTATATTAGAGGAAAGGAGTAAAAATAGATTTCTGCATGTGGAAGTGCGGACTGCACTGTGTGAGTATGGCCTATGCAGAAGTATCATCAATCTGAAAAGTTCTTCTTAACAACAAATGTCTGCTCTTGCCAAAGGGCTCATGTCTCACTACTCTGCTTCCTATTTTGTTGTTTTGGACAATATTTTGCACATATTTCCTTTAATCACTTTGACTGTGACTACAGTACAAATTACTTGCTTTTCATTATTATTTGTTAGAGTAAATGCTCAATATTGAAATATACATTTAGTTTGATTTCATTTTAATGCAAGAGTTGATTAAAAGTTATTAGATTATATCATAAAGTTTCATGTATTATGAATGAATTCACAGTAATTATAAATAAAAGCATGCATATATTGTTTACAGAATGTCTGTGTGTATACTATATGCATTTATGTATTTCATACACACATTAGAAATATACCTACTGTAAATTAGCTGAAACTGGACACCAATTTACTTTTGGAATGCTTAAACTTGCTCCATATAGCTGTGTCTAAACATAAAGCATACCATTAAAACTTTCCTCAAGATTTTTTAAAATCAATAACTGCGTATGATACAACACTGAATCTTAATTTTTCATTTTGTATTCATCCAAAATTAAAATAATTAATATTTGAAAAAATATTTTCAGTATAGTTGTAGGTAAATCAAATTAATTAATTATGTTTATTATTCTATGAATATGTAGATTTTGTAGATACTGTACAAAGTGGAGCTTCTGTGAATGAATTAGACTGTAACATTTTACATTTAGGCCATAATTTATCAACTAACTTTTATTGGTTTAATTTATGGGAAAGCAATTTTCACTACCAGCACTGTGGTAAACATCGTTAATCAAAATACATTATTATAATGAAGCTGTTTTAAAATGTTTATTAAAGGAAATAAAAAAGGGGTTACCGTTGCTTTGTGCATCTTTTCATTGTCGTGATAATTAATAGCTAAAGTGAACGTTTTCTTTGCCAATGCAGATGAGGAGAGAGTGCTGAAGCAAGAAGAACAGTTGGACTATAAATTTAACAATAGGTAGGCTTCACCTTAAGTGATGAACGCTATGTAATATTACAGGAGTACTCCCAAGGAAATGCACCCCACTGCCTCACACCATGCTGGAGACCACAACCAATTAAATCCATCAATGCAAATGTTGATCTAGTAGGCGGATGCTTATTGGACAGTGGGTGGCCTCTGGATTTTTACATTTCACTTATTGAAATTTGATTCTGAACTATTTTGGTGAACACAGTAAGTCCTCATTGTATCCGTGACTTCCTGGGTGATTGCAACAGGGTTTGCAAAGAATATTTCAATGAAAACTAAATCATTTCAACGTTTTGACGTTAAAAGGCACAGTAAAAAGTTTGAGAGTGTCTTTGTGGCTGTTGCTTACAGTATCTATATGGATCTGTTGACCAGTAATTTAGTTGACCTCGTGGAACAGACTTACACCACAAAGTGAAGTGTTAACCCCCACCCAGTGCAATTGATAGCCTTCTCTCTCTCTCTCTCTCTCTCTCTCTCTCTCTCTCTCTCTCTCTCTCTCTCTGTCTCTCTCTCTCTCTCTCTGTCTCTGTCTCTCTTTCTCTCTCTCTCTCTCTCTCTCTCTCTCTCTCTCTCTCTCTCTCTCTCTCTCTCTTTCTCTCTCTCTCTCTCTCTCTCTCTCTCTCTCTCTCTCTCTCTCTCTCTGTCTCTCTTATGGCAGGGATGAGGAATCACCTACCACCGCCACACCCTTGAGTGCCATTTGTTAATGAAGGCCAAAGTGTTAGATGATAAATATGGTTGGAGAGAAATGGCACATGTAAGTGATCTCATTTAGGAGCATTACATTTGAATTTATTGGGGTACTTAGAGGGGACAGAGGGGCCATGACTCTAAGGAAGAGGGGAAGGGTGCAGATGACTGACTTATAATAGACAGGGGAGTAAAGCAACTTAGCAACCAAAGATAGAAACTGTAACAAGAGAAAGATGCAAGTTCAGTGCTTTCATGTGGTATTGTGTATATGCTTACATATAGCTCAGTGTATGTATTGTATTTATGTGCACATATGTTTAAATATTTGAAGTATGTGGTTGGAGTTCAGGAGACAAACAGTCTTTATTGATTCTCATGTTTTTATCCTCACCACTTTAATATAGGCTTCGTTGCTGTAGGATTGTAATGTTAACCATGCCTTCGTATATTTAATTATTGCATTCCTGTAAATAGACAGCATAATATCAAGAAGACACGGAACGGGGCATTAAAATATAGTACCACCTTAAATTTTATTACAAACATTAATATGATACACCATGCCTGTCTACTTTTCAAAGTCATGTTTGATGTACTAAATTTGTTGAAAACATTTCATTAATCATTACCATCATAAAACACTGTTTGGGTGTAAAAACAGTAAAACATGAGACTTACAAACAAAAAAACAAACAAGCATGTTTATTCAGCAGGCATTGATTTGTGTAGGGACATGTTCGTGGAGCAGTTTCCACTTTCGGTTCGGGACTCCTTTTTCTGTGCATAATCCTCGCAGCAGAGAAAAAGAGCTTTGCAGGAGTTGCCTGCTTGCTTGGTTCACGGTTAATTTATGTTTGGTTTTGTTACAGTAACTACACCCATATTGTGCAGTCAACTATTCAGGAGAGTCCTACGGTATCTATAAACATTGGCAGAGTGAGACACACTGAATAAAAGACCTGCAATAGCTCCAACTGGTTGACACAATTTGGATTGCAGAAGACGAACAATATATTCAATCCATTTCTTGGCCCCGATGCATTTAGTAAATACAGTGCCTGGTTGGTAAGAGGGATGTTGACAGAAAATCAAAAGCAATGTAGCAGCAGCGTCCTATAATGGAGACTTAGCTCTACTTTACACTCCTCTTACAAAGATCTACGATTTGAAAACAATCAATCCCTTCATGAGAGCTTGTTATTTTCTACTATAATAAGAGTAACGTCTTTTCATCATTTTCGCATAGCAGTGATTGTGTTTACACTAGAAATGTAAGCATTCTGGCAACATGTGTGAATACAAAAAAAAAAATATAGCGGGGTTTTTATTTGTGAGGATCCAACTATTTATTTTTTCTTCTTTCTCTTCTCTGTTAAATTTGTTTTGCTGTCATCAGATATTATTAAGGATTGAAAATATCCTCATGGAGTATTGCTGGCTCGCTATAAAGGTGACACAGCACGGCACAGAGCAGTGGGGGGCCAGGTTTCTAATTTGAGGCAGAGTATAGACATGTGGAGATCCTAACAAAATATCCTGTACAATCATCACTTTTGCTTACATTATTCTTGAAAGTTGCTGTTACCAATACTCACTTCCTCCTAATATTCAGTGAAATATTTTGGTGTTGTACGGTATCTGTTACCTGACACTGCACAGAAACATCTGGAGTCTCTGTTGAACCAGGTGTTGATATAACAAATATGCTTCCTGAGTAAATGGATAATTTTTTGACTCACTGCAGACCAGCGGTCCGGAGGAAATGTTTCTTGTTAAGGCCCAATAATACACTTACAAGGACATTGTTTGTCTCTTTCTGTGAGATCCTGCCTATGGCATAGCCTCTATTAGGCCCTGTTGCGTTTCTTCTCACAAATGACCGTTAAACCTTCTTTTCCGCACCCTGACGCCTCGCCTGTTATTACTGTCATTGTCTCTCTTTCTGCTGTATACATGTGAGGCTGGTCCCTTTAATATGCGGAGAGCTTTTCCTAGGCTTTCCTACGGGCACACTGGTCTGTGTTTACTCCTCAGTCAGAATGCCTCCTTTCCACAAGTTTGACATGCCTTTTTGTTGCCATGGTAAGCCCTCCCTTAAAATATATATTTCTGCTTTTGGCCTGGATGTTTTTTTATCTCAGTGGTTTAGAGCCTGTTGCCCCCAGGGCCAGATTTAAATGTGTGTGGGTCTTCAAGGATTTCTCTGCAGAAAAGCCGTTTGGATTGCAGCCTCACTGCCATACAAGTGCGACCGAATTGTGTCATTTCAGGTTTTTGAGCCATCATTGGAACCAAAGGAAAGTCCAAAAGAGAAGCAAAAAACACAAAACAAAAGCTGATGAAAATGGACCAGATTGGATTATGTCAGACTTGGCATGTGCCTCGTTATGAGGGAAGTCTTCGTTCTGTCTTATCACACTCTGCCTTACAGCTAAATGAATTTAAAAAAAAAATAAAAAAACAGTCAAAGCACAGCTCGGCTCCTTGGAAAACAACAGCCAGATCGTAACTGTAAATACTGGCTTAAAGTGGTGTGGGCTCCACGCAATTTTTAGTCACAAAACAGGAAGTGAAGGGGAAAACATACAATGTGCAATTGCACTAACTTCAGGGACAGAGACCACATTTTTAGCAGTTATCGATAGGACAATCTATCCAACACGTAAGATGATAACAGTTTTCTTATTGGCACATGTTGTCACAGACTTGGCTTGCGACTTGAGTATCTAATTATCTTTAGAGAGCCTCTACACAGTATTGCCAGGTGGGTTGAACACTCGGGGTCAGCTTCGACATAAACTGTTCAAATGCTTATCACAGTCACTAGATAGGAAATTAAACAATATTCCTCGAATTGACATTCAGTAAATAAATAGATCACAGTGTGGTTATGTTTCGGTATGAAAACAGATTATACAATAAGTAAATATGTACAGTAAATATATAATATATACACATATTTATTTATATAATCACACATTTTGTTTATTTTCTTTTTCTCATTTCTGCATCACTTTTAATTAGTGCAACTCAACCTCCATGTCTCAGAGAGCCAGGAGGCTTCCTATTTGCAATGTTCAACAGATAATCAAGACTGATTAAGCACTCAAAACAGTCTAATTGCATTAGATATCAAAAGCACCTTCACTGAAAACACACATGCCACAGTTAACATATCAGCAGAGTATTATAAGTATTCAAATCTGCAGTAGCTAAAGAGAGGCTTAGAATTAGACATTTAAAATTCTAAACAAAAATGTAAATCTAGGAAATGTTCATTGGGGAACGTGAAAATTAAAGTTGTTATTTGACTAAAAGGCAGAGGTGTTATTTATATCTTTAAAACATTGATGATCTTTTCAGTCATACCTTATAATTAATGAATGGAATACATCTTTAATCCAAGACAAACAGAATGAATTGTGTCCAGTATAACGTGCGTGTGTTCGTGAACACGTACTGTTCACTCTTCCATGTCTGAACTCCTTCTGAATCACTGTGAATCCCTTTAAGTGTGATGTGACATGTCCTGAAGTCCCTGTTTAGCACCTCTCTCTGTGTGTAAAGGGTGTGAACTGATACCTCATGGTGGCAAGAGAGAGATAGCTGAGGTCTACATAAACGAAGAGGCTGCAGGGATTAGCCCAGAGAAAGCAGGAGGCACACTGGGGAGAAAGAAACGGAAATGGGAAGAAAGAAAGAAAGAAAGACACGAGAGAGAAAAAGAGAGATGGGGCTTTAATGGGAGGTTGTCAATTTTATCCAATTTAGCTCAGGAGGAAGCTATTTTCTTGGAATTAGATGGCTGGATCAATGCAGCTTTCCAGCCATTTATTATTGCGTGGTGACATCAACTGTGGCTGCGTTCATCACCAGGCAGATAATAACCCTAAAACAAAACAAAACAATCTTTTTAAAGGGCAGAACGTTATTACTACTTGTCAGTTAATTATCTATTTAAAGTGGGGGGCAAGAGTTCAGCAGTGAAACACTTTAATTGAGCCCTTTGAACTCAACCAGGAAAGAAATCAGTTCTCTTAATCCCGGCTCCAATGTGATCGTCATAGCTGGAGGACACAGACCTCTGTGTCCATCATTTCCAGGTCAGCCAACGGCTGCACCATTACTAATGCAATCACCCCTGTGATCTGAACTTCAGGACCACGAGCCAAAATAAATAGATAAACATGTCTAAGATATGGCGCTGAAGAAAGAGAAGGAGTGAATGAGTCATCCGCTAAAGGTTCATCGATGTGGACCTGCAGAACTCTTCCAGCTGGTCTCGATAGCCTAAGGTGATATGAGCTATGTGATACAGGATCTTATAATCATACAACAAGCAATGCTTCTCTCATTAGCGCAGGTCATGCTCTCGGCTTCAAGTAGTTCACACATTTTGATCATCTTGCCCAAAGAGACTACCATGGAAAGGCCGGGCTAAAAAGGGAAAGGCTATTCATAATTTTTCCCCTGCATGGGAAAAATTATGAACAACGTGGCATGGTATGTAGTGTAAGCATATTTAAAGGAGTGCGTTGCATGGTGTGGATCTCAAGGGTTTAAGGGCATATTCCACTGAGAACATCCACATCAACATCTGGAACATGGTTTTGCAGAGATCAATTTCAGAGTTCCCCAGATTTATACCCAGTGTAGATTAAGGGCCAAACACGCCTCTGTTTTTATCCGAGAGAAATCTATTGCCACAATGTATCAACTTTGATTGGTTAACACTTGGACCCACAAAATGGAACCCTTCATAATTCAGAAGCTGCTCTAAATGCAGTTGGCCGGTCTACATCTAAATGTTTAAAAGTCAAGTGAAGGAAGGAGGCGGTTAGACCTGAAGTTATGTCCTCCAAGGGAACTTTACAAAGATCCTCTCACAGATTTATAGCCACTTACCTTGGAGCCTGAGTCGATATTCATAAGCATGGCTTCAAACAAAGCCCCCCATCCACTACCCCTGCTTGTAAATAAATACATATATGCCTATTTTACAGACAGCTGCAATCTAAACTATTACCACCAGCATAATTTTACCACACACATTAATATTTTACAGCACATTGTATTTTACCGCATTGAATCTTAAACTTTCATGGCAGGCCCCAAGGATTTTATTCTTTAAGAGTCTGTATCATTATTAGCCAAGATGTATAACAGGTACAGCAGAATATTGTCTTGCTTTTGTACTCATTTCATAGATAATATTTTCATGAATCAATAAACAATGTCAACAATGTTATCCCGTTCTGTATGAGCAGCTTTTATACTGAGACCTTCTTAAGAATCAAAATTACTTGAAAGTTGTTTGTGTTTTGAAAAAAAAAAAAAAGATTGTAACATATTTAACCATGTGTCAGTAACTTGTCCTAGTACTGTGACATTAATCTTTTGTCATGTGTCGAGGTCATTCAATTTAACAACCATTGGCAGATTTATGTTACGTCTATCATAGTAAGACTCTATTTAATCAAGGTTAAAAGGTTTAGTTTATCATCTAAACAAGTAAAATCCAACCTGTACACTATCTGCCTCATTACGATGGGAATACACGCTTAACATCTGCATGTGTGTGTGTGTGTGTATGTGTGTGTGTGTGTGTGTGTGTTTGCATCTGTGCTTGTTTATATGGCTTTGCAGTGATTTAAGTGGTTTTAGTGTCAAAACAAGTCTAATGAGCTGGCACAATAATTATCGGCCATTTTGCTCTCACTTAGCTAATTGAGGCTTTATATTAGAGTTAATACCTCTGCCTATGTACACTGTTTTACAGTTACTAAAATGTTTGACCAGAAATAGCGCTCTCTGTAATTTAGATTTTTAAATTGTACATGTCAGTGTTTTAATGTCTCCCTATTAACCATACTTATGAGGTTTGACAATCCTCCCCAGATGGAGGCCGTTGATCAACTCCTGTTTAGTATATATATTTTTTTTTACAAGCAAACAGCTACTACATACAATAATATCAAAGTCAAAAAGGACACGCAGTTGCCTCATAACCTGCTGTGCTTTAGTGTTGCTGGTTTATTTTTGGAGGGGGGGCATAAATAGAAACGTGTCATTACCTTTTTCTTAAGAACCATAATAGAACAATTAATGGCATAGCTATAATTTAATGTATGCTATACAAAGGCTATACTGTAATATAAAATTATACTAAAGAGCTCCTCTCTTTTCACGTTGTCTATCGTGTTTCTGTCTCTACTCCTCCTTTGCTCCATGTATTTGAAGCACTTTGTGAAATTCCTGTCTTATCCAGGTGAGTATGAGTTGATCCCCAGACCCTTTGCTCTTGTCAGGAATCTTCCAGGCTATTGGACTCTCCTGGGGCCCTGTTCCACACACCAAATTGATGTCTCCGGCTGGAAATGACACTTTCAGCAGGATTTGCCATTCTAACCCACCTCAAACCCATGTGATCTCACCCATTCACTCTCAGAGGGATTGCCTTGAAATGCACCATAGCTTCAAAAGCCAATGAGCATAGCATGCTTGAATGAAAAGCTGATACATTTCCTATCAGGGAAAAAAAGTAAGATATTCTAAAATGCTGGCAATGTAGAACAGTGTTCTTTTTTGCTCTGAACAAAGACCAACAGTGAATAAGTAGGTATTGCCTTGGGAAATGCAATGGAGGGTAAAACAGAGTGATACTAAGAGAAATCAGTAACCACATGCATTTTCATGTGTAGATGCTTGTCCACCATTTGCTTTATCTTGTTAATATCTTATATCTTGTCTCAGTCTGTCCTTCCATGAATACAGACACAGATGGTATTATTAAATACCATTCAGATCCTGCCATCTTTTTCTCACACTCTGTTTAAAGGAGGACCACAGTGACCACGTTGCTTTTCTTAAGGACTAGTTATGATATAATTTGACTCTGAAGTACAAGTAAAGGGAAAAAGGTGTGACCAAGAATCCCTCCTTTGACTTATTTTCCTCCCAAAGTCTTTTTTGGGGTGCACGTTTCTCCTAGGGGGGCTCTACAGACTGGCATAATGGATAAGGGCAAGGGTGTGAAAGGAGCACCTTAAGGCTCCTCATTCAACTCTCCCAATCTCTGCTGCACACACTCTTGAGCTGTGAAGGCCTTCTTTATTTGCCCTGCTAGCATGGGAGCCCTGTAATAGGCTCTAATTGATAGGGAGGTGTTGGGGTCTTTCTGTATGGGCTGACGGGATGAGAGTCAGAGAGAGAAAGAGGGGGAGAGAGAGAGGATTACAAGCGGGCTTGTGGGGTGGAGCGGAGGAGGAGAGGTTGTGGAGCCGAGGCCTCATCCGTAATGAGTCATTAATTTCCTCGAGGTTTTGTGGCGGTTGGCTCATTACTGGTCTGCAGAGGAGCAGGAACAAAGCTCTGGGTAGGTAGGAGGTGAGCTTAAATAGTTGGGGCTCAACACTCCCCAACAAAAGGAGGAAGGGAACGTTGAATGGCACTTGGAACAGATGCAGTAAAAAGTGGCAGATGCAAATTACGGGAGAGCAAGTCTTCCTTCAAGCACTTCTCTCTTTTTATTTTGTCAGACTGCAGCCTGAGAGTCTAATTAGTTAGTGAGGTGTTTCACTTCTGATAGGGCTGTGTCTCGTTATTGTCACAAAGAGGATTCGTAGAAATGGGAGGAAACGCATATGCTCCACAGTCCCCAGTGGAAGCTGCTCACTGCAATAGTTTCATTGATTATTTATTTTACCCCTATAGAAACAGAAAGGTCTTCAATATCTCCATGCTTTGAAATGATGCTGCATGTAGTTTAAAATGTGATGAAACAGTATGAAGATGATGACAACAGGTAATTAATTATGTTTTTAATTATGTGTTTATACTCTTCTCCCAACAGGCAAAATGACTACGGACAAATTGGCTGTGGTTCTGATGAAAATGTGGTCGTCCCTCGCTTTGTTGAGTTTGTGGACCGTGTGTCGAAGGTCACCTGTGGGGCGAACCACAATCTTGCACTGACAGGTATAATCATGCACTGTGCAGCTATGATACACACCATTCAATCAACATGTTAACATTGGAACGAAAAATGATTCAGCCATGTGCCTTTTCAAAAATACAGCAATATCGATGTGTCCACATGGATAAATGCTCCGTTCCAATTTTTTTTCTTTCTTTATTATCTTTATCATACATTAAGTGGCTCCTGTTGGTGACCCTTTACTTATTACAACATATTTCGTATATCTTATAAAAGGCAACACCAGAAATTCACTGGACACTGTCTTTAAGAAATTAACCTGACGTCACTTCACATGAGCTGTCACTGTGTGCTTCAAAGTTCACCTACTTTACTCAATTTTATGTGAATATCAGAGCCCTCAAGCCCTCGATCGGCACATCTCCTGAGAGAGAGACAAGGAGAGAGAGAGACAGAGTTAGCGGCAATATGGCCCTGGCTCCTGATCCATAACAGTCATTGCCTGTTACATACATTTCAGAATTCATTCAGGCTATGAAGATAATCGAGGTAGTCGACAGTTTCCCCTGCAGCTCAATGGATTTATGATAGCACTGTCAAGAAAATGAGGCGAAATGACACAGTAGCTGACTTTAGCTGCAAATAATGTGATAGGCCGTACAGTGGTGCAGCAGCAGCTGCTGTCATTGCAGGTAATAGGCTATAAAGAAGCCTGATAGCAATACCTGTCATTTCTTAATGGCTGACTTCACTGAAGAGCTTTTGTGGCCTTTAACATGAAGATAATGGAAGATACAACAAATTTTACAGCTTTTGCATTGCATCCATAATTTATCACCAGAGGCCCCATGCAGCAGAAGCAGCAGCAGCAGCAGCAACACAAGGACAACATGCTCCTAGAGGCATGCTGGAGAAGGATGCAGGATGAGCTCCAGGGGGTTAGAGGCCCCTGCTGTACCTCACGCAATTAAGAGAAGAAAAGTATAGAGTCCAAAATATCTTCTGTCAGTTGGTGGTCATTTTACATGACAATACTTTTATGTACTTCAAAAAAAGCTTAAACAGTTCTGTATCTTTTAGTGATCAGACATAATATCGTGATACTTTTTCGCTCATTTTGCAAACTTTATTTAATAACTCCCCGATGACATGCAGGTGACGGCAGGTTGTTTCAGTGGGGCTGTGGACGGGCATGTGGGAACATAAAGAGGAACATCCTTCTACCAGAGGAAGTGATGCCACCAAGCGTGCCATTAAGAGACATTGCTGGAGGATGTTGGCATAGCCTGCTTCTAACAGGTGAGTCTCTGCTTATATTTTAAACTTAAGAGTTTAGCACGGTGTAATACAGACATTTTCTACATTTACTAAATCCATCAGTGCCTGCTGTTTTGTGTATTTTGCACATAGCACATGCAGACATAGAGTACTGAACATGCTGACATGTCCACGACCTCAACATAAAGTATGTGTACATTCTTGGTGTGTGTCTTGGCCCTCACACAGACGTGTGAGTGTGTGCTTGTAGCTGTGGTGTCTTTCTATTCACATAATTCATTAGGAGCTCTCCCAGGGCTAGTGCGGCTACATAAACACAGAGGTTGAGGCCACGGCTGCTCTTTCACCTCACTGCAGAGAACTTCAAAGTCACTTGTCCTCACCCAGCAGATGGATGCTCCCTGTCTGCCTGGCTGATATATTAGCCCCAGAGCTGTCTTCTTACTGTAGGATGGCTGTGACAGGGGCCCCATCTTGGAGCCAGGGCTTAGCCATTTGTAATTTTGTGCTGTATCTTCAAGACTTGGCTTTAATTCTGAAGGGAGGACATTAATCCTTTTAATACAACACTTTGTAGACTCGTTTTCCTGTGTTTCCAATGCCGTCTATTATTAACCCCATTAAAAGTGTAATACAATTTAAGTAGAGTGCTAAAAGTGGATCATTTGTTGCTCCGTTCTGTTTGAATTAATTCTCAATTTATGATCTAAATGATTAAACTATGGGAGTCACAGCACTAAACGAAAGTCCTAAACGGCCCAGTATACATTTACACATATTAATAAAAACATTTATTATCATACATTTACACACATGTCCAAGTGTACAGACATACAGCCAAGCAGCTGTGAGTTGCATTTGCTATTCTATATCCTGTAATGTCCCCGGTTTGATCCCTAGCTGTGATGAGAGAACAGAAATATCCATCTCCAATCAGGCCGTAATGAATAGCCTGATGAGTGTTGGGCAGAGCTGAATTACCAGATAGATTTGAAGAGCGTGAGAGTGTATGCACTGTATGTGTGGACGGGAGGGTATTAAAGGGTCAGTAGAACAGCACACGTAAAAATTAAATCTCTGTAAGTTCAAAAAAAAGAAATTGGCTAATTCTGTCATATGAGCCTCATGGAATTGCCTTATCTATTGGTATGAGTTTTCATTTATTGGGGTCAAACTGCGGAGGGATGCACAAGAGAGAGAAAAGAGAGGTTATGGAGAGCAAGTCAGAGTGATGGAGGGTGAGATTTGAAAATTTGAAAGAAAAGGAATGGAAGAACGGAAAAAAAGTGTAGGAAAATGATGGGAAAGATAGCAAGAGAGCCAAAAGAGAGCAAGAGAGTCAGTGATATGAGAGACAGCTTGCCTGGGTCGGAGCATATTGAGGGCAGCAGGTGGAAGAGTGGCACAGTTAATTAAAACGCCTGTCTTAATGTCTCAGCCCGTCACTCCAGGGAGAAAGAGAGAGACAGAGGGAGAGAGAGAGCAAAAGAAAGAGAGAGTTGCCTGGCGTGGGCTGGGCTGCACCCACCCAGCCATCTAGACAGTAAAGCAACCCACCAGGCCACATGTCAGACAAGCCCTGACACCATGCCCTTCACCCTAATCACCCTTTGCAACAACCACAGACACACACACACATCCAAACCACTCCTTCTATTTCCTTTTTCCACAGAATAGCCACCCTCTCTAATCTGATGCAGACCTCTTAAAAAAGCCCCCTCTCTTAAAAAAAAAAGAAGAACAAAAACAAACTTCTGATGTTACCGTTTTGCTCAGCAGCATCTGTAGCATGCCTCTGGACTTCCAGCCTTGCAGCGTAATCTGTCTGCTTTTAATAATTCATAGAAAGCACAGGCTGTGCACTAAGTTCTGAATGCTGAGGGTAATGGAGATGTTGTGATATTTCTATCCTGGCCTGTCTGGAACAGCAAGCAAATCACACCATTAAAGATCTGATCAGCAGTCTGTTCAGTGTCATACCAGCATTGGCTATCATCACTGTCTTAGGTGGAACTTAACAAATCTGTTGTGTTGTATACTGCAAACTAGTAAATGGTGACACATGAGTTACTCTGCAATGTCGGCACAGAGTTGCATGTCACACCAATGCATTGATGTGTGGTTTTGCACAAAGACACAGGCACATGTGAGTGCAATGTATATTTGAGAACACCACTTTACTGTCCTCAAACTACACTCAATATATGTATGAATCACAGTGTATTTTATTAGACGCTTAAGGGCAAACAAAGAAGGTGAGCACCCACCCATGTGCTAGGTTGGGGTTGAGAGTTGTACGTTGTGTTGTTTGACTAATGTTTTATCAGGCTTTGCTGTATCACAGCGGATTGCTTTGTCAATAACCAGCCTGGTGCCTCAGTGAATCTGAGATTGTCAGGCTGAGTGACAGACTGAAGATGGCAGATAAATCAAAGAAATTGGAAGTGTGAAATCTTTAAGGGCCACTTCTTAACACAGCAAATGCCAGGGTATCTTTCCATCAGCTGCAGCTCTCACAAGCTACCGCATTGTTAATGGTGGCCTGTCTGTCCATCAAGACTGCTTCAGGAGGGATTTAGACCTGGTTGGCGCCTTATCTCTCTGACTGCCTCCCACTAACTTGACCACTGCACAGGACTTGAGTGCTCTGAGCATGTGTGTGTGTGTGTGTGTGTGTTCCAGGTGGCCAATGGTGGTCATAAATTCACCTCGAGAACACTATTTTTCTTTTCATTCGCTTATTTGTAGATATTGATTTGTTTGTGATTATCTGTCTGACAGTGTATTGGTATATCTATCCATTGTTATACAAGCAGGAGCCAAATGTAATGGTGCTTGTAGCACTTGTTAATTTAGCTGTCAACACTACTGATTAACCTAAGATTGTAGCAGTGAAAGCGCTTTGTCCCTGAGAGCGTGTTTGTAATATCTGCTGCTGTCTTTCTCAATGGATGCAGGGACGCTAGTGTCTTGCTTTTAGTTTTTTGTAAGAAACTAAAAATGTCAGTCAGTATTATAGGGAATACCATGTTTCCACATGATCCACACCTTTACTTGTGTAAACAGACACTTTTAGTTGGAAGCCTAATTCAATATTAAGAAAACTCAAATATAGATATTTTAGTTAGTCTAAATTTAGTGTTTTAGCATTACAATTTTTTTAAGTCGTATTAATGTATCCCAAAATATGCTGTGGTCCACTCAAGTCTACTGAGTTTGAATAGGAGGCAATGTCTTCTATGAATATACATTTCATTAATGCGTTGAGATCTGGGGCATATGGATACCCAAAATTAACCTAAAAATAATTTAAAATAAAAGTTAATTATTAGTTTGATAATTAGGTTAATGGTTAAGAAGTTAATAAAAGAAACAAAAAGTCATTTTTTGTGCCAGAAAATAAAACTGAGAATTAACATAAGAGTAAAAAAAAGAACAGGTGTGCGTGTTTGTGTGTCCATGCATCCGCTGATGTTCATTCCTCTCACCAGAATTGCTCCAATGAAAGTTAAGTATAACGGTTTTGAATCGTGACATCCTGACCAAGCTCGCTCTCGCTCCTTTCCCTCGTCTCATTAACTTCTTACACTTGCACACATAGTCGCTCAATGAAAACAGTTAGAAGAACATGAGAAAAGCTGAAGCGGACAGAGAGGAAGAAGAGAAGTAAAACAAAAGGCTATCCTCCACATCTGCTAATCAAAAGAAAACTTAGACTCCCCTCTGTTTGTATGTGTAGAAAAATACAGAGAGGACATAGATAGACAAGGACTTGGGGGGACTTAGAGAGACAAAAAGAAATAAACAAAGAAGCACAGAATGAATTATGTCCCCTCTTTTTCCCTCGTAAAGGTCTCAATTCCCTGCCAGAACTCCCTGTCACAGAGAGGTAGTTCCCAGGCCGACACGTCTCAAGCTGTTCAAACATCCATTAGGATGTTTTGTTTCATACACTACGAGACGAGACAGAAATGGGCAGCTGATGAGAGAGAAATTGAGGAAGAAAGAAAAGAGACAGAAAGACAGAGAAGAGAGTATGAAGAGGGGAGTGAGTTGATGGGAACAGCAGAGAGAGGAGAAGAGGGAATTTATCAAGAAAGTCGTGTGATATTTAATGATCCTTGTATGTGTAGGGGGAAGACCACACCAGCTCGTTCTCCTCCGCCAAATACCGATCCCCTAACTTAATTTCCTGCTCAATTGCTGTTCTATAGTGCATAGTACAGTGATACAGGCTGGCAATATAGAAAACAGATTGCCTGTGCGGCGGAGTGGATAAGGCTGAGGCTTGTGTTTTACTGGAGACCTGCAGTCTCCAGGGGGGTCTTGTCGGTGGGCTTCACAAAACCAACAAAGCCCATCTTTCCCTGCGACTGGCAGCAGCTGGCAGGTAGATCTTCAAGCACTGGAGGTGGGGAAGTGGATCTGTGGGTGTGGTGTGTGTGTGTGTGTGTGAGTTTGTGAGTTTGTGTTTCTCTGCAAACTGTGTATGTGGTGCAGAGTCTTGCTATTCTTTGTAATGGAGAGTTCCACAGTCTTCCATCTTGTGTTTGCTCATGTGCTATGACTCCAATCCACTCAAAAATGTAGGCCTGCATGGACAGCAACCATCAATCAGTAGAACGGTGTGCAACTACAGCTACAGTGTTTTTCCTAGAAACACACACACATGCACACACACAGAGAGATACAGTATATACATACACACACACGCACACACACACACACACACACACACACACACACACACACACACACACACACACACACACACACACATACTTTCCATCTGTAAAACAGACATACAGTACACATGCCTGTTACAGTATGAGATGCTTCGACAAGCCTTATCAGAATTCTTTTGCTCCTTTTTTTTCTTTCCATACAGACCAACTTTTCAATGTGTTCTTCATAACATACAGCAGAAACATTTGCATATCCAGTGTGTATATACACCACCAGGAAAATATGACAGTAATTACTCAAATTGCATTGTTAACTGCAAATATTTTTCTCAACAATTTAAACTTTTGTTTTTCACAGTAAAACTTTTTTTAAATTTTGTAAGACCCTTGACATTTAAATAGCTTGGGTTACTATTGACGTCACAGATGTTTTTCATGTTGTTTTCTTTCTTTAAACCCAAATTAGACTAATATGGTCAATCACCCTTGTGTATCTAACCAATAAGTACGACAGTAATCAATTGATTCTGAATAATGGGCCTGAGAGATTGACATTCTGATAGACCTTCTCTGCATGAACCTACATACAGTGTTAATGTGCAGTGTTGCTGCCTGACACAAAGTAGGCCACTATAGTAAAGTATTACATGTCTACTTGGAGACCTGATGTTTTCTGTATCCCAGTTCTTTCAAAGTTGTAATTTCATGAAGGAAGTGTCACTAACCTACTTGCCTTTTTTGCTAATGTTAGCAGTGTGAACCTCCTCTGACCTCTCGAGTGACAGGGTTTTGTTGCGTAACAACCTTGTGTAATGAACTTCCTCCCTGGAGATGTCATTAAGAACGGGAATGTTTGTCTTCCGCTTGCAACAAAATGAATATTCAGCTATTATCGCTGCACAGCATTCAGATCTGATATGAGTTTTGAGTTTCAGCTCGCATAGAACAGAAACAGAAAGCCATCCCAGATGGGTTTTATTTACTGTCTGTCTCACTGATCAGCCACTGGTTTCCTTAGGTTATCACATCTAATTGTGTTTTGACCCTTTTCTGTGTGTTGACCGTTACAATTCCTCTGTCTTCCTTGACATAGTTTTATCTGGCATACATCATTCAGACTCTCCCCCACTAGTCTTCCTCTGACCCAGATTTACGTATTTGTTTTAACTGAAGTCCTGTTGTAGGCCACTAAATATCTGTAATAACACTTCTAGAGTTTCTGCAAGACGACCACACCAAGAACCACAGACCTGGATGGAATAGAGTTGTCAGAAGTCTTTGCATCACACATAGGGATTACATTTGAGCGAAGGTTTTCCTTAATAAATTCACCCAATTGGTCATCTTATCGGCTGGATCAACATGTGAGCCTTTCATGGCTCATACTCTTCCCATGTGGAAGGCCCTGTGGTGGGGGATTTCACCTTGTGTGTGTGTGTGTGTGTGTGTGTGTGTGTGTGTGTGTGTGTGTGTGTGTGTGTGTGTGTGTGTGTGTGTGTGTGTGTGTATGTGTGTGTGACATGCATGAATGAGAGAGAGAAAGAAAGGGTATGAGAGCAAAATATGTCACAATGATTATTTTAATTCTCTTGTTTATTGAAAATGATTGAATCCAAGGTCGATCCTTTACATTCCAAATATATTCCTTAGAACGGAGAAGAAGGAGCTCTCTCCTTGTTGGGGGACCGCATACACCATTTGATGCCTTGATTATTCACATGAGTATTCCCATCCTAATCGTAAATGTAACTGCAAGAAGTCATGATTTCTGTTCCAAATTATGAGGATGTTTACATTAATCATTGACTTTGCAATATATTTCCGATCAAACATAAACTGTCTGGGTGAAAAAAAAAATTGAATTTGAATTAGTGCAACAGTGGAAAAAAGGAAATGAAGTGTTCTAGCAGACTGATGTACCTTGTAAAACAATCCCCCCTCTTACTCCACCAAACGAGTCACTGCCAAGATGGTTGCTTGAGCTCCAGGCCTGCAGGGCTTGACCCTATGCAAGCTGCCAGACACCATTTCTCTAAATCCAACCTCACAATGAATCTTCAGACGCTGGCATAATTCCTCATCCTCTCTTCCTGTCCTCCTCACAACATCTCTCTCTGTCTCCACTTCTCCTTTATTTTCACAATGCGGGCCACAGGGAGGATGGTGTGGGGTGCCTCATCTTTCAAATTCCTGTGAGTTTAAGATGGGAATACTTTTTTTAAAAATGTTTCATGTAGCTGGGTGTCTGGGGCTCCTCCATACAGGTTTGTCATATTGGCAACCATGGATTGCCCCTTTTTGAAGGGTGTCTTGAGTTGTCCTCCTCTGAGTCTGGACCTCTCAAAAACAGTGGTATGAATCTTAGGCAAACACTGTGCACAAATAGAGCCGTTAATATAGAGGTTTAATCGTGGTGAGCTTACAGCGAGTGTTTTATTTACTCCCGACCTCATCCTGAACTACACTGTAAATGACACGACACACAATTACATTATTTTCTATTTAATGAAAAGATGATGACATTTTGGAAACACACACAATTTGCAAGTGGCCCTTACAAATTGGAAAGTAATACATTATGTTTCTGATGGGATATCGCCAAAAAATGTAAAGCCATGCTTTATATAGATACAGCAGTTTATTTTTATATATCTTAAAGCCAACTGTGGGTTCAGCTGTATCCAACTTTAATTGCTTGTGTTGAATATATAGCTTTTGAGTTTAGAAATTAATTTCGGTTGACAAGTTCCAATAATAACCGATGATTTATTGTGTTAGAAAAATTAAATAATAGGCTTTCCGTCTGAGGCCATCACCGAGAGGTTTTATTGGATTTTTCCACTTCTCCAACAACTTTGCATTGTGTTGGTTTCACAGCACAGTATATAGCACTATGTTGATCTTATGGTCCTCATTTACATCATTCAGAAGGCAAAAAAAAAAAGTTCCATTCATTTTAGTCACATTATACTGGCAGTTCTCTCGGCCAGGTCAGCAGTAACTACTGTAGATTGGATAATTTCTCTACATCCATTTAGATTAATTGGCCATGGTCTATTCTTCCTCCTGTAAGTGCTCACAAGGAGAGTTTTAAAATTAAAAGCTGAACTTCATCTGCAGATTAATGTTATTTTCTATTTTTTCCTACCTCCTCTGCGTTGCACCACCCACTACGTCTGAGGTCACTAGCTAGCCGAGGTGAAGGCTGTTCAGCAGGGCTGCAGCACACTTGGCAACGTCCTGGTAAGACTCCTGCTGCTCCATGGGACATACCAGCTCCTTTGCCAAGTCAAATAGCACATTTAGTCAATTGAAAGTAAGATTTAAGTGGGGCAGTACAATGCGGCCAACCGTCTCATCTCTGAGCCGGTCCTTCTCTTTGTGTGCTAGAGTGTGAAAACTGTTCTTGTTCTCTAGAACTTTTTTTTTTTCTTGGTAATTATTTGGAAACAGGTCAGTCGGGTGTGGAGGCTAAAACTCCACCCTCCAGTTTCTTTTTTCATAACTTAACAATCATTGCTTCATCACTTTTATTTCTCCTTACCTCTCAGACTATTTCTTTACCTCCCCCTCTCTTTCTTTCTTTTTCAACCAGCACTCTTTTCTCCTCCCTGTGTGTATAAGAACATTTTTTAAATAATTCCTTGGCCAAGTTCAGGCCCTTGAAGTGATTGGCTTTGATTCAAGACCCTGTTTTCTTCTCATCCACCTCTTTTTTTTCTCTGCTTCTTCTCAGCTTATCGGGCTCCTTTTTTCACTGACGCTTACACTTTTCACCTTGTTCTTTTTAAACTTACAAGCATGCAGTTTTATTTATTTGTTTTACTATTTTCTCTCAATCCCCAACCGGTAGAATCATCTTGCTTCACGTTTTTTTTGTTGCAGTGACAAATTCATCATAAAATTACATAATGAAATATATACAACTCCATGAATGTCACACGCAATGGTATGCATGTTCACAACGGGTGTATTGAAAAAAACATTTGGCAAAGAGTTGGATAATGTCTTCCCCATACTTGGCTTTTAGCATACATTTTATTCATAGAACTTGTCGATCGTTTGGTTTTTAATATACAAAAGCAGAAATAAGCACATTTGAAAGTGACTCATTGAGGAGTATATCTTTTTCTTCCTGTGTACTGTCTCTGACATGTATTATGCTTTAGAAACTATTGAGATCTGAATTGTAACAAAGGAGTACAAAAAACTGTTTAATGCTGTTCATTTAAAAAAAATAAACAGCGTTATCAAATATTGGGACCTGGAGCTACAAAAACATCCTAGAATTCTATTTTATTTTTATATTTGTGATTTTTTTTTTTATTCACATCTTGGTTCAGAACACAGTAAAGGATCTGGATCATACACAATTTTGAAATGTTTTTCAGTCAGGGTTGGATGGTTAGGGTCGATGAAAAGAAATCAGTGGAGAGACATTGTTCTCTATATTGCCTATAAGACAAACTTCCCAAAATTGGTTACGACTTGATTACCCCCTGCTTACTGTGGGTGGACAAGACTGGTTTGTAAACACACTATTTATCTGTCACCATTCATGATGTCATTTAATTGTTCACATTGGTTGTATCTATTAAACTCACTTAGCTGTAGCTTGTTTTTGTCTGAGTCCCTTAAGCCTTAGCAATGGGTGAGATTTCATAATTTATTTGCTGTTGTGCATGGTTGTATGAACAAACATCACTGTATGGAAATACTGCAGTAACTACTAGACAGTGTGTTCAGGCATAGCAAATTGGGGCCAGAGGACTGTTGTAGTATATTAGCAGCTGCCACAGAGAGGTCAAACTCAGCTGTGTTAGCTGGATTTGATTGCGTGGTAAGTTGCTTTGTGTGTAAGTTTCTTTGTGTGTGTTTTTAGTTGCACCTGTATGCGTCTATGCAGGCTAAACTGTGGGGCAGAGACGGGTGACAGTTCTTCACCTCCGCAGAGTGTACATCCAGTTCAGACATGGTTTAGTGTTCACCTACTAGTACGTGCTAGACTTGGAGGAGAAACAAGCTGTAGATATGTTCTTCTGTTGGATAAACAGAGGGGATGGTTTAGAGATGTGGATGAAAAATGGACCAGCAAGGGTCAAACATTTTCAAAATAGGCAGAATATTAATGATATCCCATTTCACAATGGAAAGGAACTTTGAGGAACTGATACAGATATGTATTATTGCGAATTAATAGACCTTTATTTTCCTCAAACTGAACAGAAGCTGCAATGGAAACATAGATAGATAGATAGATAGATAGATAGATAGATAGATAGATAGATAGATAGATAGATAGATAGATAGATCATTTATTCATACCCATGGGGAAATTTCCCATCTACATGATGTAATGGCTCCAGAAATGTACGGTATGTTCCTGTAATTATTGACGGGTGTTTTAGATGGAAAATATCAATCAGTTTAAAGTTGCAGATGCAGAAGATTAGTAAACTTGACAATGCAATTAAGTTGGAAGACTAGAAGAAGTGTTAGGCTGCAGAGGAGAGGGAATATTTTGTGGAGAAGGAGGTAAGGGACCATAGCATCATGAGGGCAGGTAGGATCAGCAGGCAGTACTCAAAGTCCAGCTGGTCCCTATCAAATAGTCTCTCTCTCTCTCTCTCTCTCTCTCTCTCTCTCTCTCTCTCTCTCTCTCTCTCTCTCTCTCTCTCTCTCTCTCTTCTCTCTCTCTCTCTCTCTCTCTCTCTCTCTCTCTCTCTGTCTCTCATAAACACACACACGCTGACTACTCCTACACTCACACGGATACACGCATGATAACTCTCCCCACCATTGCTCATTGTCTGGCTCCAATTTCCCTGTATCCTCACTCCCCACATCATCTCCACCCACCTTCCCCTTCTTTACTTTTGCTGTATCTGTCATTTTCAGCCCCTCTCCATTTTTGATCCACTGGCTGACAATGATGAATTCCCCTCAGCTGTACAGAAGTTGGCAGAAAAAGTTGGCTCAACAAAGTTTTGAAAGTAAAGCGCAGATAGTGCGACTTATGATATCAGTGCAAGTTCAACGCCATACTACACCATAACACAAAGGCATCCATCCTGATTTAACATCTCCTTTGCTTTTTGTTAAATAGGATTTTTATGTAAACCTACTTTTTGTCATCAAGCTGCCATTTTAAGTAATCCGTAGGCCATTTTATATTGCCGGGCATTGAGGTTCTGCTGATGTCCCAAAATCAGCAGATAATACAAGTTAAATAGTTTTTTTTTCTTTAGTTTATTACATTTGTTGTCAGGGAGCATATTCAAAAACATGAATCTCACTGCAGGAGAAGAGGTGCATTCTACCAGATTAAGTTACTTTCCATTTGTAGTCCCTGGGCAGGTTGACATGAACACTCTGCAACTAATGCAATTAATACAAATACAAGTCAACATTACAATAAATACTAAACGCAATAGGTCCAAATGTTCTTGTATATGTCTGTATATTTTTATATTTTAAAATAATAGTTTTCGAATGTTCTTGATCAGACCTTTCTGAGCACTGGCATGCACTTCTCTGCTTCACTGCCTCCGTCATTGAGCCACATACTGAGGATGCAAAACCCCATTGCCCTGTCATATAAATGCAAGCTACAACAAGGTAGAGATTTGAGACACCTGGTTAATTGGCCTAAAGCTTGTACAGTAATTCAATTCCCAAACCTCTATTGGTCCTACTCTCCTCTTTTCTGCACGCTCTTCTTTTTCAACCCCACTCCTCTCAGGGATTATGTGCAGGTTACAGAGCTAGCACAGTGTGGATTAGCAGGGTCGTTCCTCCATGCTTGGTGCCTCTCTTAATGTGATTATGCATCATCAGGGTTGTTTACTGTTAGCTTGTTTATTGTAGAGACCTGACAAAAGTTCAGCCCCCTTCAACCCACTTACTGGTGCACACGCCCACACAGTCATCCTGTGCTTAAACTGTCTCTCCCCCCACAGACTCTGCACACAAACAAACACACTACACATAATATTCACATCAACACAGTATAGCAAAAGCAATAGTTTATTTTTTAAAGACAATACAAAGTAATTAATGCAAAATGCTTTAGTTATTTTGTGACATGTTGTTTAAAGGAGATGTTTTCACAGCAATACTATAATATATATTTGAGGGAGTCATGACCTGTTTGACACTAAATCTTAGCAGCCTCTTATACATAGTTTAACTAATGCCAAGGTGTTCTCAATGAAAATACAATCTTCTATGTCCTAGTCATTTGAATTGTGTGTTTTAATACAACTAACCATATATGACAATGACAAAGTAGAACGATACATTTAGAATACTAGACTGGGCGCTTGAAAATGTTTTTGGGAACGGAGGTTATGGAGCCTTGTATACCAGCCGCTATGACCAAAAAAACTCAAAAACCATCTGTATTGGCTAATGCATCGATTTTTTTTGTTTTCTTTCTGAACCGATCTGTGACTCAAAAGCATGATATGTGAACAGTGAGCTATTTGATCTTGCACCACGAGATGTCTGTACTTGTTTTTTTCCTAGCTAGAGTCCAATACAACCATCTTTAAGCGCCAGGCACCGCCTTTCATTAGCCTAATGAAGTCATCAAGACAGCCTGTTTGTACAGAGCATGGTCTAGCTGTGTCAGACTTCCCAGCTATGCACTCCATCAGTGGTGAATGAGCCTCTGTGTGGCCTGAGGGGGGTGTGACTTAGACTTGGTGTGTCATTAGCCATTGATGTTATTGGCTCATTATCTCCCAATTAGGCTGCTATCAGAGCTAGCTGGCGTTTTCATTACAACGTAGACCTCCATGATCTAACAAAGACCAATGCCGCTGATTAAAGATGGTTTCAGCAATAACATGAAGTGTGGGGTCTTTGAACTCTCTGTGATATAGTTGGATCGAGGTGATATAACACAATGAAGCTGATTACAGAGGGCATGTCTCTTATTGTCGCTCTCACTGAGGTTAAGGCAGAGTAATACTGATTAATGCGATCTTGGTGGCAGGTTTTTGTTCATACTGTACAGTCAATTATGAATCAGAATAATCAAGAATGGTTACAATTAAGCAATCAATTTAGATTATATTTTAAGTCACGAAGTGCAAGCACCCTCTGGCCCTTCATCAATGACATTATACGCACATATACTGTATGTGTGCACACATATTCCCAATAGGGTGTGCGTCCGCTGAAGGACTAGAAGAAGTCTGAGTGTGTGTGTTTGTATCACCCAGTGTGCGTCAGCTTGTAAGGCAGGGATAAGAAATGTGTCTTCTCAGGTAAATCAGAACCAGGAAAAAAAGTCCTGCAAATTAGAGGCCTAGAAAAAGATTATAGTCACCATCTTTATCCTCACTGACATGGAATCAGTGCCAGCTGGGCAATGCTTTTCGCTCTTGTTGTATTACTTTTTTAATTAATCTACCACAGACTCCTTAGAGTGATGAGATACATTAGAGTTGTCTGTTAAGTGCAATCAATTATCTAGCTTTGTTGCTGCAGAATATACATAGGAGATAATTGACATGTCTTTCTCGTGTTCTCACTGACTGCGAGTGCAATTTGATTTCAAATTTTGACTTCAAGTTTGTGTTTTTAAATCAATTGATCATAATAACATAACATTTTGGTATTGGCTTGGAATTTTTAGACATTTTTAGAAAAATAAATAAGGAGAGAAACATAATAATACAGTAACTGGTAGCATGAATGTCGGTATGTGTGTTCATGGTGGCTTTGCCAAAGTGCTGTGTTTCTTCCTGTTTACCCGTTAGAGGGGTTACTTCCCTGATCCATGAGAACTCTAGTGTCTGCCTGGTGATTAACTCCACATCGCAGCACAACGTCTTCCTCCTCACTTCATAAATGGCCTTTAATTGAGGGAACTGGCTCCTTAGCAGGGAACCTCTTTCACTCTGTGTCGATTAAAACGTCATTTTACAGCCAAAAAAGAAACACGGTCCCAATCACTGCCCTTGAATTATTGTTCTGTAGCTTGAGGCTTATATTTTAAAGTCACTGAATAATTGCAATCAGATTATTCTAATCAAGTGCTGGAACAGTAATTACAGGTTGCAGTCATCTAAGCTGCCCTGGAAGTCTCATACACACTGACAGTATGCATATTAATAGTTTGTGTCAAAAGAGATAAATTTAATGAAGAGGATTGTAATCTTTCAGCTACGTTTAAATAGGTTTTACACATATATGAGGAGAGCACAAACTAAAGATTGAGCATTGAAATAGCTACGCCAAAGGCAGTTATGCTGGATATTTTTCGTACCCTGCATCATTCTCCTCCGGCTCCCTCCGTCCCCTCGGTCAACCGAGCCCAGGCATTAGTCCCAAACAATTCTCCCAATAGGACTAGACGCGTTTCCTCCTACGCTGCTCCCCCCACTGATAACCTCATCTGTGCCCAGGTCTGGATTTCATGTCAAGGCAAACGTTAGGTGACTTAGTGCTGTGCCAAGCTGTCAGAGAGGCATGAGAATTACAATCTGGAGGTCTGTGTGACAGTGGAACCGTCCCTCCTAATCCTGTTTACGCACATCCGCATCACCCTGTTACAAAACAGAAACCTAAGTGTGTTTTTTTGTCTGTGTGCATCTGTGTGCATGTGCATCCATATTTGTGTGCTTTTTTCCATCACTTTTCGAGATTGTGTATTTATTTCTGACTACAGTACAGTCTCTTGCTTCACATGTGCGTTTGAGTCTCTCCATGTATTGTGTTGATGTGGAAGGTGTCGTACATGCACTGAATGTATAATTCAATATGACTAATCATGGTGGTGGCTGCCAACCCAGCAGCACTGGCTGACAGACTGGGCCCAAAGCTAATTTGATAAGGTTACAATGCTCTTGAGCTAAAATTTTGATTCAGCAGCAGCAGCAGCGCAGCAGCAGTCTCGTACAGCATCTTGCTCAGCTACCTGAGATACAGTCTCAATTGACTACTTTGGGCTTCCGTCCACGCCCAGCTATTCCACACCAAATCCCTATTCAGTTTGCTTGGCTGCAGAGGAAACATCTCCCTCTGTCTTAGACAGTAATCGCTAAAAGCGTAACAGGGGGCTCAAAAAAGGAATGGAGTTTAACATGATAATAATCTTCCACAAAACCGGTACCTGTGCCTCATGGAACACACAGAGGCTTACAGAAATCGATCACAATGGCATTGATCACCATAAAACGGATTTGGTTGCACATTTCTTAGATGTATTGTAGGAAAACAGGTCACGTTTAATCTCTTTCGTGCCTTTAAATCACTAGCATGCCAGTAAATGTAGGATCTGTTCAGGTACAGTATAGTAGACAAAGTGGTGAAAGAAGATTGCTTGTAGGCCGTGTAAACTGCAAAGGTTCTTTATGATAATTCAGCATGTGAGATGACACGCTCGCAGCCCATCTTCATAAACAATTCATACACTTTGATACCTAGAAGTGTGATATGTTAATTAGTTGCATTATTTGTAGTCACATGCATCACAACAATAGTGCACACTATTGCTCGTATGTTGGTAATGTTGCGTGGCGTTAGGGATGACAAGTAATTGTTTAATGTTCAGCAATTCAAGTTTTCATTGCCTGCGGTTCCTGATATAGCCATACTGTAATAGTGTGTTTGTTGTGTCTGAGAAAATGTGAGTCTCTCGCCCCACTAGGGAGAGGCTACGGAAAGGCTAAACTGTCAGTCGAGCGGTGTGTGGGTCACCTGAGCAGGTCAAACCACTTGCTCCAATTGGGTCTGGAGAGCAGCGCAACCTGTCATGGGATACAGCAGGTATTTTACATGCTATGAATTGTTCAAATGTTAATCAAGTAGATATGATAATGTTAGGGGTGAGCAACAAATTAGTTAATTAGTTAAAAAGCTTGCAGTATCAATGTCTAATACATAATTAAGATGATCGAGTTTTCCACATTTTGATTCATTAGAGTTCCTTTGTAGTGTGTGCATAGGGAGTGGAATCAGTGCTTTTACGCAGAACTGAGAGGAAATAAACTATAAGGTAGAGTGGTGCCGTTTAGCAATGAGATGATCAATTTTTTTTTTTTGATATTCCAAATATTACTCTTTCAACAAATGTAGAATTAGCATTTTACACACAGACTATTCAGCTTCATTCTATCATCCTGTTTTAGTTTTTAAAATGTAACTTTTGCAGAAGAACAGTGTCTTTACAGAATATATGTCATTGTTAGTGAAGGATGCTGGAGCAAGACATTCTCTGTTAGAGGATTTGAGCATACAAATCAGTCAGCTGCTAAAGTCAAATAAAAAGAAGAAGATATGACGAGGGAGCAAGAGGCAAAGGGTGTCAGCAAATGGTTAAGATAAAACTGGCAGGTTATTACACTTTTTTCCATTTCGAAGTCCAATATAAAATTTCTATTATAAGGACAATTAATTACCCCTGCCAAATGGCAAATGTGCATCCTTGTCAGGTGAAGTGTACTCTGATGGCCTTTCCTCAAACAGAGAATGTGAAGATTTGATCTCTTCTAATGGTTCTGCAGGAAAGGGTAATTACGGCATGGTCAAAGCTAATTTGCTTTCTGCCAGATGAACTGTTGTATTTTATTGCAGGCTGACATTTTAAAGTAATTATGGCACTGTTGACCCCAGACAATTTCAGTTGTAGCGTAGTCTTGGGCGATCCTCTCTCCTCTCTCTCTCTCTCTCTCTCTCTCTCTCTCTCTCTCTCTCTCTCTCTCTCTCTCTCTCTCTCTCTCTCTCTCTCTCTCTCTCTATCCCTGAATGGAAGTCAGAGGCGTAACAAGGTAATGACACGGACGGAGAGAGCCATATGGGGCTCCTCCATCCAGCTTGCAGCCTCAGACCTTCACATCATCATTACCCACCATACATTTCACATTGACTTTGCATCCAGATAAATATAATATATGCCACTGCCATGATGATGATGATGATGTGTGTGTGTGTGTGTGTGTGTGTGTGTGTGTGTGTGTGTGTGTGTGTGTGTGTGTGTGTGTGTGTGTGTGTGTGTGTGTGTGTGTGCGTGATTTCTTCCAATTGTGTGCATGTAGGTCAGAGTACATGCTTGTGTGTAAAGATAATGTGTATTGTCCTTTTATCCCTGGGTTGCATTCATTGCCCATCCCATAGATCCATGTATCGATGAGGGTGTAATTATGTGCCTCAGTGATCATCTCTCTGTTTCTTTACTGCACAAGAATTAAGTAGGCAAAGGTCAATGTGTGCTCCCTGAAAATTGCCTGCAGAAAATCATATGGCGATGAGAGCAATTATGGATTTTTCTACCCCTCTCAAGACCCCTCTGCACTCTCTCGTACTCGTTTTCTCAGTGTTTCTCCTTTTGTCGATGAACATTTGAGCAGATGTCAATCGATGTGTGCTTCCAGCAACCTCCATATTTGTACTGCAGCAAAACCCTAAATTATATCTCCTGTATTCTTTTTTTGGAAATGCATGCAGACACACAGTGCATACACACAGTAAAAGTTTTGCCAATCAGTGAGACAGTATGCTAATGAGAACAATAGTAAGGAGATGCTTCATTACCTCAGTAGATTATGTGATGACTTGCACTGGCAGGAGCAGACAATATTGACTATGTATAATGTACACTTTCACCTTTTGTTTTATATTTACTGTCACTGATTTGTGAAAATAGTATTTTTGTCTG
This sequence comes from Clinocottus analis, assembly GCF_023055335.1. Lineage (NCBI taxonomy): Eukaryota > Metazoa > Chordata > Actinopteri > Perciformes > Cottidae > Clinocottus > Clinocottus analis. Next base: position 14,145,048 of record NW_027176229.1, on the reverse strand, counting down.
ACCATTGATGCGTTGCTGATTCTAGTTGGCACCTACGGATTTCCCCTCGCATCATCTGAGTTATAAAACAACATAAATGTCTCTTTTTACTTGAGCAGATATTTAGCCATAAAGTTGGACATTGGTGTCTGTCCCCCAATAGTATAACCCCTGGACAAGTTGAATACCAGGTAGCCTTAGCAATCTCTTAGACTGCCAGGGTATTCAGTATTCAGACATGCTGACAAAAGAGGGATGCTCTCTATCTATCTTGCTCAATCTATCTTTGCCCTTCCTTGACTAACCATACTTCTCCATCCCCTAATATCATTCTGAATCTAATAAAGACTGACACTTGTGACACTTCAAACATGTCGCCACCAACAGCTCCTGCCTAACAAAAGAGCCCCCAGCGCTACATGTTTTAATGGCGGAGCAGAGCAAGCCGGTGCAGCCCGGCCCAGCAGGTGTCTCCCACACATCCTGGTACTGATGAACACTCCCTCTCATTCAGCCTGTCACTGAATACAATGGCACAAAAAACTCTCAACTGACATGTGCACAATGGCCACCGTGCACAGACGGGGCCTATAGATTTGGGATGCCCAGTGTCTTAGAATATATGTATCTGTAAACATGAAATAGAGGCACTTTATAATTGGCAGTATCAATGATATAGAGGAGATATGGATTAAGAGAAAAGTCTTCTATGGACTGATTGGAATATTAGTAATTAAAGTATGAAGGATTATAATGCACATCTACATGTTATATACTTTTGGTATTATATATGACCAATTGTTTAATTGTCTTTATTTATTCATTTTATTTTGCTGTATTGAGTGCGCAGCAGTAGGGAGGGAGTAAATCAAATTGAGCCAGTTTGTCACCTTTTAGCAGAAAATAATAACTTTATAACTGAAGTTCACGCTAGTATGTATACATAGTAATCGTATATATCGATGTAAACTAAAGACAAATCAGCAATATAAAATAAATGTATATTAGATAACATATATTTCAACATAAAAACAAACCCTGCTCACAAACACAGACAGATTAGAATACATAAATTCACACCAAACAAATAGTTTTCCGAGGAGCCAAGCGTCCTGGAGATTTTGCTACCACTTTCCCTTACTCGCATCTCGGCTGAGAAATTGATTGTAATACCAAATACAAAAGGGTTTTGGACCTCAACAACCTCTCTAAACAATTGGGTGGAAGGATCAAAGGCAGAAGACTTTTTTTCTGCTGCCTGTAGGGCTTGTAAGTGAATATATAGCCTGCTGTGCATTGTGTGGCAGAGATTTCTTGCACGCCTAATTATAAAAGCCTTGTCAATTGCCTGATACAACTTTGATAATGTGAGCCTCCAGCTTAATGCGAAGTACAATTATGTTTTCAAGAAGCAAAGGTATAGTTCTTGCTAATCACATTCACCTTAGTTATCTAATAATAACTCCAACCCTCTCATTAGTATGTATTGAAGTCTTTGCCAGGTGATGGCCTTGTTACAGTGTAAAAGAAGTACTGTCAGTGTGAAATTGTCATATAGTGGGAATATATTTAGGAGATTAGTTTCTGCTGTGCTCAGCTATGTTTTAATCATATTATGAATGGCCTTTTCAGCTCAGGACTTTATTAGTCCAATAACCAGACCCATTGATAGTCATACATGCATATGCTCATGTGTATGTTGATTACTTAGAGGGTTTTTCTCTCTCGATGTCTTCCGGCTGTTTCTGTTTCTGTCCACATAATGACAAAAGTGTGAATAATTTCTCACAAACCTAGATCCTAAAGTGACTTTAAATAGATGCATTTTAGTTTGTGGGTTGGTAATTTCTTGATTTAATTTTATGGAATACTACAGTACATATATGGCCACCTTATGAAATCCCACACGGGGACTGTGTGGGGATCGGTTTCTCATCATGTTTAGTCAGTAACCATCCCTTAAATGTACCATACCGTACTTTCCTAATGTTCATTTGTCGGACATGTTTCATCTGCGTGTGTATTTTCGGGTGATTGAGATATGGAGAGACAAGGGAAGAGCGTGAATCTATGCATGTACTGTATACTGAAGGTGTGAGTATCTACATGTGTGCACAAACAAGTTCATTTTAAATCATCATAGATGCGCAGACAATAACTGATGTGACTACAAATAGCGCTGGTCGACTATTATCCATGGCAACATGTATGTTAAAATGCAATTAAGTATTTTCTATCGTCTCTTTTCTCTTTGCCAGATTGCATGTTTTGATTACTATACAGGTTTTCAAACAGACTCGTCTAACTGAATGAATGACGATACATATATAAGTAAGGGGATTGTTGGATCAGGATTTGACATGTTGCAGTCATGCATCTTCTGCTTTGGATGTTCAAGGACTGTCTCTATCCATCAGTTCATGTTGTCGATGAACTGATGGAACAATTACTAAACTATTATTAAATTATTACATATGCATACATTTTGCACCCGATTTATATATTCAAATCTAAATCACATATTAATACAATTTTGACTGCAATCAATACAAGCTCACATTAGCACACCAGAACTAAAGAGTCTGCGTTTCTGTGGTTTGTATCCTCTCTTTTGTGAACCTCTCTAATCTAAACCATGTCCACTCAAATATTCATCTTGGATGTCTACATTTGTGATGTTGCACTTAAAAATAAACAGATTACTATTGTTCACGGAATTGGGTTTGTGTCAGCCTATTCATTCAAGCAAACCCATGGCCAACTGTTAGCTGGAGGTGTCACATTTCAGTGGTAGTAATTAAAACAACTTAAGGTGATTGTGGAAAAGGAAGGTCTTTAACATTAACTTGTAACATCTTGTTGCATTACTATGATATGTTCCCGTATGTTCAAGCACTTGTGGATCAGGTTGCGGTTACTGGTTGGACTAAGTCCCCAGAGGTGATGATGATGATAATCATATGATTTTTATATTAGGTTAGACTTGTTCCGGCCTGTCTGGTCTTGAATGTGCCTTAGAGCCCCCTTCCTGATCGCTGTTGGATGAGGTTCCTAGTAATAAAAAAAAAAATGGCTCTTTAATTCATCATGCAATCAACCAACCATATAATTTAAATACTTCTATGGGAATTAGTGTAATGTTATGATAATTGCTATACGATTCCATATCATAATTTCTCCCTGGTTGAAATAACTACATTTTCACAATAATGGTGGGTAATGTGAGGATTTTAATTTGTTTCTACATTATTTTTTATATTAGTAGTAGAAATGTTTTTGGTGCATCAAATTGGAAATGCGGAACTCCATCTTTTCCACAGTATCTGGAGTCTACCTCAAATGTGAAAAAAAAATATTTTCTGTATCTTTATTTTCAAAGATGAAGGGTGAAAAGAATGATGATCGAATATGTGCATGCTTCAAAGAGCCATATTGCAGATAAGTGAATTGTGTTGCGGTTT